>NW_023998564.1:2580293-2638759 GCF_014805625.2 Glossina fuscipes
TTTCAACAATTTAAAAGTGATGATTTTGATGTCAAAGACACAAAACGGCTTGGAGGATCCAAAAAGCCCGAAAACAATAACATATCAACTACTCAATTACATACCGCAATTGTTAAGATATCTTGTCGAAGTTTGTACGCGGCTATATTTTTAGCTATGGAGCGTGTTGGCGAAAAAATTGCAATTTTCAAAATTTCTCAACAAAAATCGTCCATTACTAATATTTCGACATTCTAAATTAATTGGATGGGCCAAATTTTTCAGCTCGATTTCATCAAACCGTTTTCATGGTAAAAAGATCTAATTTTCAATCTTTTGTCAGGAAGATGATAGTGGTCATGATGGTATTTTCACATAAAAATTAACTATAACCAATTAGGGCCAAGACAATTCATCTTTTGGGCCCACCAAATTAGACTTTGTAGTGATAAACAAATCAACAGGGAGGGAGATATTTGAGCGATCGTACAACCTTGTCGTAGCATTTGGTGGATTGACGGATTGATATGAGAAGGCTTGTCTTGATATAATCAAGCGCACTCTACTTCTTTTGGAAGTTTTTGTTCTATGGCCTTTGCCCTTTAAATTTTTGTTCTTTTATCTTCTGCATTTTCTACTTGATTAGTAAAGAACCCAGAGAAATTCTTAAATTAGGTTGATTTACAGATGTACCCTTCGAACGACTTAGCTCATTTTCAACAACAAGCACGTAGTACCCAAAAAGTTCAATGTGCAGAGTATGAATTTAAAAAAGGCGAAGAGGAACAAAATACAAAGTGAAATATTTGCATCTTTCCTAGTGAGAAATCTTCATGATCTTGGTTATACAAAAGGCAATTACTGAAGCACCCGCCTAAAACAAGTTTAGAATTTACCACTTCGCTAAAGTCTACCCTCAACGCTATCAAAAACGTTTATATATTCTTTGTGTATTGTTTTACAACTTTTATTAAATATCAAAATTTGTTTTTTTTTTTTTACTTTTTTTGTATTGTGTAATGGTATCATTTAATAAATATAATGTCTTTTATAATTTATGAAGGTATTTAAGCATAATAGTATTAAGGAGTCTGTTCTCCTATAAATTCTAAGCTCTTTCACAGTGATTATCAAGTAAAGACGTCCTGAAAATTTCCTTATTTTCTCTGTTGTATGTACGTTTTTAGAGATGTTGGTGTTGGAGTTGTAATGAGAATCTTAGTATCTTTTTTCCTTTTGATTTTTGTTTTTTTCGTTTATTGCTGTAATTTATTTCTAACTAAAAATGCTTTTTTGCCCTTAAGTCACATTTATTATTTACACTCCCAGTGCTAAACGAAGCAATTTAATAACGTGCCATTTAATTCCCCAAACGAGATATCCAATAACTTAAACAGAAAAATTACATATGCTTAATAACTTTATTTAAAACATTGAATTTGAATTAATTAAATAAGTGCAAGAAAATAATTTGTTTAACTATTACAATAAAGAGGAGTATCACCTTCATTCAAATTGTTAAGAAAAGAAAAACAAGTCAGAAAATTATATTCATTAGTGACCAAATTTTTTATACCCATCACCGTTATTCTAAACAAGACTTAATGAACGCAACAACCAGTAGAAATAAGTAAAGCACCGCGAATTTGGTGCTGAACAAAAATATATATACACTACGGGGTCTCTGAAGCTTCCTTGTCGATGTGCATAATAAATGATTTTCTAAGTTATTCAATTGCACTTGGCCGGAAAGCAACGAGATTTTCCGAATTCTTCAGTTATAAGCATATTGTCTGGATATGTTGTTGACAATTTTGGCATATCGTTACGATACCTGGTTCGTTTTTGTCGAGGTAATGATTAAGAAGTGTTTTCGGCGAATTTTTCACAAAACTGGCAGTAAACGTTCCTACGGCTAATGGGAGCGTGGAAAAAATCACTCTAGCAACAAAAGGCTCGTTTAGTTAAGGTAATGAGTTGTTTGATCGAATGAAAGAAGTGTTAGCAAAATACTTCAGCAAATTGGAATATTTTCCGAGATTTAACTTTCCGTGACGTTTTAAACTGTAGTCGTAATTTCTTTGATAACTTCTATTGACGCAGAATGCATTTTTTCCAGTAACAATTCGAAATTGAAAATTAGGAAATAAATACGCAAACGCATCCTTATCCGATAAATACCATACTTTTGGAATCTACTGAAATCAATTTTAGATAAACTTCTTTCTCGGAAACGGTCGTGTCGCGGAATTTTCTTTTGTTGAAACGAGAAGGTTATAAAAGGACTTAACGCTAGCCATTTTTTTAAGCCAACCATAAGACTACTAGACTATTCGGACATCAGCTTGTTGATTTTTTATTGATGTGTTTATCTTTTGTCGTTATTGAAAGACATCGACCAACTATATCATTTCGCAGACACTCCCTTAAATCTTAATGTCCATCACGCTAATATACATGGTTCGCCTTAGATCCTGGAACACTCCCTTAGACGTTAATATCCGTCGCGCTAACGTATCTCGTTCGCCATAAGTCCTCTGAAGTGTTTCGAGCATTGATTTACCGCCGAATTATTGTTCTTATATACCTAGCTTAAAACACTATTTCTAGGCTCCCATTACACAAGTATCACCTAATGTCATTTCAAATATTATTAACAAGTTGAATTAGTTGAGAAACTACATAAGCTGCTGTATTTTGAATCATCAAGACAACTTATTAAAGTAAACAAATACTGTAATTAACGGAGTTGCTACCGCAAGTATTCTAACTTTTAAAGTACACAATAATATCTAAATTGTTTAAAGTCCAACGCCTGAGCAGGGTCATCTAACCTTGATGAACTAACTAATAATTAATTAAACTTTCTTTAATTAAACGTCTGCGAAATGCTCTCCTTAGCTTTTCGCCAAGAGTATATTGAAAGAGTAACTCAGTTTCGACTGTTTTTCATACTCTCTCTCTCTCTCTCGCACAGATTTATAATACTTCTGAATTCAAAAAACGTTTAGTATTACAAATTCAAGAAAATCAGCCACCAAAAATTACATATGCATTTCTCTCGAATTGATTGTTACAAACATTGTAATGAATGTAACGCTTTCAAAGTAAAAATACATCGAAAACTTTTACTTTTGCAATCTTTGAATATCAATTTACGTTCAAATAGACGTCCGAGAGATTTTCTTTATCACTTTCTTGCGTTTCACATTATTTTATACATCTTCAGAACATCTAAAGGATGTCAGAGCTTTAGATTTAGTTAGATTTCCTCTGTTTCAATATTAGTTTTATTTTTTAATATCACTTTTCTTCTCTTCAAAATCACCTAAAAAAAAAAAAAAACTATTTAATGCTTTGTACTCTCTTGTCTTTGCATAACAACATGCCACGAGACTCGTCTACAAAGCAGAATCCTTGGAAATTGTGCGCTTGAATTTTTCAAGAAAAATTTATTAATTTGATGAAATGCAAATAGAAAATAATTTGGGAAAAAAAAATGTATTTTATTTATTTAGGTGTAAATTCGAAACGCTTTTCAAACAAAAATTTATCAATTAAGGTCAATAATTTGCATTCGCGCTGGTCGTCATACGCGAGATCGATAATATATAGGTCTTCGCTATTGTTATTTTTTAATGTGTTTGTTGCGTTGTGAAATGAAAAGGGAGATTATTAGGAAAACTTTCAAAATGAAAACTTCAATATTCTCGACTAATTGACTACCCCACAAAGAATATATATCAGCATCAAATTCTGAATAGTTTCGGGCATCTTTGTTTGTCCGCCTGTATACCATCTGTTGTTCCCTTGACCGCAAAAGTGAAGCGGCGGTGGTAATTGAAAATCTGCGGAATGACACGCTTACAGCACCAGGTAAACTGAGAACATTTCTGTTTTTGAAAAGAAGTGAAAACTTTGTTTTTTTAATTTTTGGTTAATACTCTAACAAACAAATCCACAAAGTTTGAAGGTATACTCTATTGGCGAAGCTATGGTAATTGCACGACATATGGGAAAAATTAACTGCGCCTACCCAATATTACAGTATATCAAAATTTAATTTTTTTCAATGCTCTTGCAGCATGCTTTAAAAGTCGCACACAGTGTATACATTTATGACCAGTGTCAGCTATAGAAAGTGTTCAAGTATGCCCATCTGTGTATCCGCCCTCATATTCATCCGTCTACCCGAATACTGTTTATGGTAAAGCTTCTCCCGTCATAAAAATTAAGAAGTCGCTAACAAATTTGTAAGTGAATTTGAAAATGACCTAAACCGAGCAAAGGTCACTTCTACAACGACCACAAGTCTATGCCTCAAAAACTGGTAAAACTTTTGCTCTCTCTGTCTTTTGCTTGTTATTTGTCAAGTACAACACATATACCATATAAATTTCCGCTTTTATTCTGAAAATAGAAAAAATCAACCGCATCCACTCAGTATTATAGAGCAAGAAAACTTAATTCTTTCCCTTCTTTAGTCCTTTTTATGATAACGAGGTTGGATGCAAAACATTCGGTCAACACCGTATATAATTTTCTTATCTGTTCTAGCCATCTCTTTTAAAATGTCTTTTATAATATTTTTGTGTTAGAGAAAAGAAAAATTTATCAATATAGCACAAGCAAAGAACGCAACAACAACATCTATAGTTATTCCTTTTTTAAGCATTTTCTGCCATTTATTGTATAATAAAAAAACCTATTAACTCACGACTCCTTGTTTCAACTTGGTACCAAAACAAAAAAAGGAAACTGAAAAGAGGAAAGTAATGTTTAACCACGTGACTGACGGTGTCTTTAACCCAAGCGTTAGCAGTAACAAGAGTAAAAACGACGGCAATGGCATGAGATGTTAGTCTCTTCACAAACATGACCACCATAGACCAAAACCACTATGTGGTTAAAATACCAAAACACACACCCACACATACACACACCCTAGAGGCTTATAAGCTTAACAAAACCACACTCTTTGTTTTTTCGAAAGCATATGCATTCGCACTTTTAAAAACTATTGACTACATGCACGTTGAGTCTGATTGCAGCTTTACAATCAAATAACCATGGTTGCGATAGATCGCATAGATGGCGAGAATTTGGGTGGGATGGTTAAAATGAGTGGTCGGGCATAAAATACGGAATTTATATATAGCGAATGTGTGTATGTCACGTAACAACTACTGCACCTTTGACACGTGCTACTCCACCTGGCTCGATGGCTAGCGGTCAAGCTCTCCCGTTTGTATCGCTTCTTGTTAATCTAATTTTATGGTAATGGTGAAACATTCGCCGACAGAATCATAATAAACCGCAGAATCTATGAAGCAAAAAAAAGAAAAATTTTTTTAAATATATATTGCTTCAACAATAACTTTAAAACGTGATCGCGCGAAGATAATATTAAAATAATTTTTTCTGTCAAAAAAATCTTTGACAGATTGGTAACACCGCTCTAGCAGCTTAAGAAATATGTACATTTAATAATTTTTTTTTTTTTTTTTGTATTAAACGAAAGGGAGTTAAACCAAAGACAATATATTCGCACTGATATTTTCTTAGTTAAATTTTCTAAATTTATTGAACTTAATTATATTAGTTTGAGGAAAAAGAAATCCATTATTTTTTCGGTAGATGGCTGCACTGATAGATTTCTCGTAAAGTATCGATCAAACAATTTCATATTTATGCTCGTTGGAAAGGTGACATTTCGCAGTAAAAAAAATTCTTTTGCTGTTTTTTGTTTGGTGCATTCAGTTGTGAGTTACAGCATGTTAAAAATGGAAGTGAACAAAGAGAAACTTCGGTACATTTAACAGTTTTTCTTTGACAAAGGCGAAAATGCAAGCCAGGCGGCTAAAATTGTGAATGGTGTTTATGGTTCCGATATATAATATATATAATAACGCGAGAGGAAAAGAACGTGTTCACAGTTTGAATGATAAAACGGAAAGCATAGAAATACCAACTGTTCGCTTACGCAAATGTTGCAAGAGTTGCCGTAAATGTACTTGTATATGTCGTTTCGAAAAAACCCAAGTCCTTTGGACTTCTATAAAATTATCAAACTCAAATTGGTTACTTACCGCAGACATCTCTTTATATTATTCTTGCCCATTTCATGCACCATTTGAGTTAATAAAAGAAAAAGCTACGGTAGTCGAAAATCGATGAAAACGATGGTTAAATTGAATGAATTTCGTTTCGGCATGTTTCCCCGCTTACCGTACTCTTCACATCTGGCCATCAGGGGTTACTGGCTTTTTACAGACATGAAGAGATGCTCTAGGGAAAGAACTTTGGGGTATGTGAAGATTTGTTGGCCGAAACTGAGGCAATATTAGAGTGAAAAAACAAATCTTTCTACAAAATAGTTTTTAATTAGATACTTTTTTTTGTGTAATCTATGTATAGATTATATATGTGTTTAAGTTTGATGCGTACAAATATTTTATTTATAAGTAAGTGTTGTTGGAGTTTAGACCTAAGTTGCTCGGCTTTATTGCGCCAAGTCTGTCTGCTTCTTTATAAATGCCAGACGAGCTAGGCATGAAGCAGTCCCTAGTAAAATTTATAAGGCGGATGGAACGCAAGTGTGCCATAATTTTTATTTTTCTTTCAGCAAAAAAGAATTATGCTTATCACACTACAATATGCAGATATTATGGTTTGTGATTAATGTGTTTTTTGCGCAGGCATGCAGGCATTAGAGGCGGGTCCTTTGCCCAGTTTAGGTCTGTGTTTCTCTTTTTATTATTTTTGCGAAAGAGAGATACTACAGAGTGAGCAGGCAAACAGACCGATAGAGAGATATGCTTAGATGCATTTCGAAATTGAAGTTGGCAAGGAATTTCTATACTTTGTAGGGTTTTTGAAGGTTGCTTCTGCGAGTTATAAAGGTATTTTGATACCCTGTAATATTGGGCAGGCTTATCCAATTGTGTATAAGTACTACAGCATCGTCCGATGAACATACAACTGCCATATTTATCCGCTATAGTTTATAACTTAGGCGTAGTGGCGTCTGTAAATCTTCCTCCTGAGTGTTGCAACTGTTTTGAAGGAATGACAAACGGTAATGACTATAAAAACAAGTAGCCTTAGCAGCTACGTATTCTGCAATTTAGAAATACATAATTGAAAGGGGATATATGTAAGCGTATATTCAATCAATAAAAAATTGTAAATTAATTCAAGTTAAACATCTAAAATAAGCTATTTAATAAATACGACCTCAACGAAGAAAGGCGCATAAAAGACATAAATTAAACATATATAAAAAAAAGCGTACATATTATAAGTAGAGAAAATCAATAAAGTGCTTCTTAAAGTTTGTTTACCATCAAAAGAAAATGTACGTTTGCGCGTAATTTTCCTTTTATTATATATATACTTGCAACAAAACAGAAAATATTCATTATGTGAGTTTAATGAAAATTTTTATTAACAAATAAGAAAATTTCATTCTTCTTTTTTCATTTGCTTTCGTTTTTTTATTTGCTATTGTTTTTTTCGCTGTGTTTGCAGGAAGCCTATCGCAGATGGGTTTGCAGCACATTGGTCCCGTATTTCGCTGAACCAAGCGATGTTATTATAATTGATGACAACAGCAGCAATTACAACAACAACAACATTATTGATAAAAACAAAAACAACAACTATAATGAAAGCGTAATATCAAAAGTTGCGGCAACGATTGGTACAACACATCATGTAGTCAGTACGACGAGAAATGCTGGTGCCGTCAATACAACTCACAATAGCTTATATTCACTATCACCGCCATTATTGTTACCATCGTCGCCCCTACCGACATCAGAGTTCGCTATAGGCTCCCGTAATGAAACAATATTAAATAATCTTCAGCGGACTGCTGGAAATGCTACAGCCTTACTAACGGCGAATTTAATTGTCTCAAAAAGTGAAAATCACCATCAACTGCGACAAGAGGAACGACAACTCAATAACAGCAGCAATAACAATTATCATAACATTAATGTGAATTTCATTAATAGCGACATGAACATTAATAGCAATAGCAACCATAATAACAACAACATTATTAATTACATAAATTATGAACGCAACAAACGTCATCTCACTAAACCAAAAAAGTCATCCGCTAAAAGTAAGCAACTACACCAGTCGCCGGCGCTAACATATTCTGATGTCATGCAATACAGTACAATACAAAATGATATCAATGTAGACATCAATTGTGCGACGTTAGCAACGACACGAAGACGAAGACGCAATATCATTAACGATACAGACCAGCCCCAGCGACAACGTCAACAGGAGCACGAGCCACTTAAACTACAATCCAATAATTTCATATCGACTGCCATTAATATGAATCCTGTGAGAAGAGAGGGTTCAGTGATATCTCAAAATTTAATGAAAAGGTAATTATAAAATATATTGTGCTCGGATTTCGCCTCATTGAAGCATCGCAACCTTGCTCGCTTAACTTACAAAGGTCGTTTGTGATCCTATTCAGGTATTGATTCGCCAGTAGACTAGCGATAAAGAGATTGATAATCAATTCAAGCGCGCCCAGAGCTCTCTTTCAATATTCACAATTACTTATACGGATCTGCATGCTTCCGACGAGTCTAAAATTTCATTTTCATATAGTAAAACCCTCTTGTCCTTTACTCTGTTTTCTATTCAACCTACAGATCCCAATTTTTAGGATATTTTAATGAGATTTGATACACTGGCATGTTTTGAGCCAGGCACAAACGTTACTGGAAATGGTTCGAATCGGTCCACTTTTTCGACCACTTTCAATATAACGGTTTTTTTTTTTTAAATATCGTTATATGGAAAAGTTTGCAATTTTCAAAGTTTTTGGACAAAACTCGCTAAGTATTATTATTATTCTTATAAATTTAGCCAGAGAGTAAATTCTAAGACTAAAATCTTCGAGTACTAGCATCTTTCGGCTTTGTTAAAAACTCTAGCGCACTTTCGATTTGAACCCACGACCATTGAGTTGCTGGTCGAGACTCGTGCCTACTCGGCCACTCATGCGAAGTAAACTCGATAAGTAATAGTACTTCGACATTGTTAATTACTATGAAAAATTTGATTCATCTGGGATTCTTCGTAGCCCCGTTTCATGTAACTATTCCTACGAAAATCTTTATATAGTAAAAAAATATAATTTTTAATGTTTCATGGTGAAAATTAATTCATAAAAATAAGCTGACAAAGAAGTCACCCCAAGTCTTTTTTTTGGATACCATCGCATAAAAAAATGCTAAAGCTATGTAAACTCTTGTACGCCAAAAACTGCCTAAATGTTAGTGTGTTATGATGAAAATTTTTTCATGACAATAATTTGGCGTGTCTTTTTTCTGGACATCACTCATGAATAGCAAGCCTTTCAGAAAAAGATTTAATCGTTAATATTTTAAGACGAAAATTTGTTTTACCAAAAAAATTAAGAGTAAGAAATTTGGACCACATACTTCTATTTTTTAGATTGTAGGGATCATTACGAAAAGCAAGCTTTTACATGGAGAGAAAGTCTAAATCCCAGTTTTTTTGACGCAAACTGGAAGATAATAAAATTTTTAGGAAGTAAATTAAATTTTCTGAACTTGGACCAGGTCATGTGGCTTTTTCGTCATCCTCTAGTATGCGGGCTTTCATGAAAAGTATGCTTTTGCATGAAAATAATAGTAATTTTTGGTCTATTATCACCAAACGAGTGAAAAGTTGTACTGGGGGAAGTGGCGTATCTAGCGGCCCATTCACCCCGTCTTTAATATTCTTACTTGTTTTCTCTCAAATTTTGAAAAGTTAAGAGGTTCAAAAGCAAGCGCCAAATGATTTAAAATCAACATAAACGTTGAGATGTTTATTAAATGTTCAAAGATGTTCAAAGATCAAGTAAATCTAATGTGAATTTCGCAACAAAACCGATAAAACCTCCCTTTAACAAAATGCAATGTTGTGCGTCCAATGCTCGGCCTTGCCCGACTATACTATCGCTACTGGTTTTTCTACATTTTTCTTTGAATATGTAGTTTTCATTGATTATTGTATAATGACTTTCTATCCAGATTTCAATCTAATGTATGGTAATCAGTATACATTCGCATCAAAGCGAATATAGTTAATTTTCTTGCTTATATTTATTTTTTTTTTCTTTTTTTAGAATAAAAGGAAAAATCGAATTTCGTAAACGACGTAGGATACGACCCTGTCTAAGTGTATGCCAAACAGTAGAACAAAAATGTCCGTATTTGCTGCCTGCAGATCGAGCACCAGCGCTGCCAACACAATATGCCGGAGAGCCAACATTTTTATGTTTAGGTAAGTGAGATATTTGCTTAACCTCTCATTTTAATTTATAAGAGAAATTAATTTTGCAAACATACTATTAGATCAAAATATACCGGAGACGGGGGAACAATTAAAAAAATCCAGTCATGGCCCATCAGATTGTTGTTACACGTACTGTGGGGATGTGCAAAATGGGTTATGTACCTATTGCAATGAATACGCTGAAATTAGAGAAACCGATCTCTTAGCTATTAGCGAGAAGAGAAAAACCCGCAATATAACGCTGCAGCCAACAAAGATAAAAAATGAAAAACCACCCATCCGTCTGGAAACGCGAATACGAGCAAAGTTAGGTCTAAATCAGACCGACGATAATGTACGAATGGCCAGTATAGCTATAACGATAACAAACGAAACTTTATGGCCTACGAATGAGACACAATTAATCGAAAGGCTGCCCTATTATGCATATTGTGATGGTGTCTTCTATTATGATGACGATATTAATGATATGCCCGAGAAGGCAACATCAGGAAATTGTTATGCGTTGCCGACAATGCAAAGCCGCTGTTCTATACCGTATTACGCAGATGATTACGTATCAGCTGCAAAACGTAGCCAAGATTTAAGCAGAAGTCAATGTTGGTTACTATGGTTGAGCATAATATTATGTCTAAGTAGCACTTATAGGTCAGTTAATTATCAAACCATACAAAAGAGAATACTCCATCACGAAAGCTACAAGTATATCGGCAGTGACCTCATACAATTGCATAAGCATCAAGGGATTATTGTTTACGATTACAATAAACGATTGCCTAATAAAAAATTTATGAAGTGGATGTTTGAGGTGATAACGATGACGCGATGCAAGGTCGTTATTAAAATTTATAATAATGGTGTGGAAGGTAGTACTTTAAAAATTTTAAGCCAATTCGCTAGACGATCAAAACTTAAATTAAATATTTATAAACACGGCGACTGCAACGGCAATAATAAGATCAATCTAGGCACACCCCATACATTTAAAAGCAAGTTATTATTATTTTTAAAGGAAAATTTAATATTAATTATAAAAATTGTTATTGCTGTTGATGCTGTTGTTATTATTATTATCTTTATTAATGAATTAACAAAAATGGGGACGTTACGAATGTTAAAAAAAACGAACTTCAGCAACAACAACAATTGCAATAAAAAAATTCATACGTTTCATGTTAAAGATAATATTCAACGACAACAACAAAAACAATCACAAAAACAAAAATTTAACAGTAGTAGTCGTCAAAGGAGAAGACAAAATAAAGACAGTCAAAGTCAAACTCATTGTAGTTATAGTTGTAGCAATGGTAATAATAGTAGATGTATTAGTTGTAGACGATCTAATAAATTAATAATAATAACGATAATAAATATAATAATAATAATAATAATAATAATAATAAATATAATAATAAATATAATAATAATAATAATAATAGGAAAAATTAAGGTTATTTTAAGTCAATGTAATTTTATTAAACATACCAATAACGGCAACAACATCAAGAACAACTTCAAATTTAATACTAAACATAAGTCGAATAATATTAGTAACGATAATAATAAAGACAACAACACCATCAACAACAACAACAACAACAACAATACATGCAAACAAACACAAAGAAACAGTACTAAAATACAATTTCAATTTAATAATAACTCTTGCAGCTGTAAAGATAATGATAATAATACTAATAAAAATTACAATAAAAACTCTAATAACAACTTCAACATAAATAAAAAGCAAAACTTTCTCTGTCGTTACTTTTATTATTATAATTTCAACATTAACGATTGGTGGCACAGGTGGTATTGGCCGTCGTTGCAGATATTGCGTCGAAATGAATCTTTACAGCGAACAACAACGAGGAGTGCCATGAGTTACGTGCAAATACTTCAAAGCAGGAACAAAAATAACAACAACAACAAAAGCACATCATAGTGCTAGTATTTATGACATCACCAAGAACAACAACAACAACAAGAGAGAATGATCAAATGAACAAGAAGGAAAGAAAAATAAATAAAGAAATAAAAATCATTTTTAAAATATACTGGGCATAACGAGGAAAAATAGACATGAGAAAGCAAAAAGAATCAATACTTATTCTTAAGTAAAAAAATATACTTTTTATTTAGTTCTTAGAGGGACATAATCATAAGATCACTTCATTAGTGGGATTATTAAGTGATGTAATTTCATGCCCACCATCAAAAATTAAGTCTATACCGCAAACGTCGTTCTCTCCATTGCTTTGCAAGGAACTTCAAAGGGCATGTATACTATTGATCAGGCTCAGATTCTGAATCGATTTAGCTCCGTCCGTAGTTCTTTCGTCTATCCGTCCAACTATTGTAACCTATTTCTGGGTCAAAAATCTTAGATAAAAAGCGGAAACTCCACATATTGTATAAGTTTACCGATTTAGCTATGTCCGTCCGTCCGTTATTTTAGTCTATTTATGGGAGAAAATTTTCAAATAAAAAGCCAAAGTTCTACATATTATGTATATATAAAAATCGCAGAAGATTGAACTTCTAAGTGAATCCAACCAGCTTAAAAATAACATCGCAATAAGCAGAAAACTGTTGGTATATGTTACTATTTCCTAAAGCTATCATCCAAAAGTTCTGATCGCTACCAATATACTGATACAGTTATCCAAATAATTTGCAGTTTTTGTATAGTTAGATATGGTGGTGGATATCAAATATTCGCAATAAAACGAATATAATTTCCTTACATATATAAAAAAAAAAAATGTTTACTTCTTATTTTGAATTGTACATTTATTTTTTTCCTTTCTTTTATGTATTATACAATACATTATCAAGAAAAAATCCTGAATTTCCTTAATGCAATACGCCAAAATTATTTTTATATATGGAATCCCAAAGGACCCATTTGTTCTGAGTTAATGGATTCGATATTCTCATTTTCTTGCAATTAGTCCAACCAATCAACCAAAATTATCATTTCGGTACCCATTTCCCCAAGAATCAAATTGGTAAGCAAACTATGTGCTTAATTTACTACAGACTGTTGAGAAGTTTATAGGCTTTATATATGTAGTTGACGAGAAAATTGTTTGCTTGTTATTATATATATTGTATCTTTAATTTTTGCTATGCCCTAAAACTAATTAATATTACTATTAATAGTATGAAAAGTAATCATTTAATAACCAAATATACTTACCATCAAAAGATGGCGTAGAAGTAACTTTATTCTTGCCGCCTATCAAGACTTGACAATACTCACCAGAGATGGCCTACATTTTAGATCATGTGACGTAATACGTTACTCATAAGTAAGTTCATAGGATGATTTGCAGATGCGAAATGACTATTGCCAAATCCGGATTCGTCAACAGTATTACACTTTATCTTACGATCTTATTGAGTGGTGTTTTCCATATCTTAGAACACTTTGAATTTAAATTATTTAAATTCGCTTGGTCTTTTGCTTTTGGTACTCTGAAAGCTATTACAAATAAGGGGGACACTTAAACCTACTACCTACTCTTTAATTGTGAAAATTATCGTTCGTTCTCCATAAATGAGAGAGAAACTGATACAGATTTGAAAGAAAAGACTCGTCGTTAGAAAATATTAATAGAAGTAATAAAGCAACGAGAATTGCAAGAATCGAAGCAGAAAGCTGGGTAATTTTAAAAGAGTACGTGATTCATTTATAAGAGAAACTACAACTTACAACTTTCAGTAGAGTTGACACCTTAAATTATACCAAATGCATCTATCTATGTTCAAAAATTCTAAATATCTATGTTCAAAAAAGCTCCAAAAAATATGATCATATCCTTACAATCAACAAAAACTTCGCAATTTTTACAAATTAGCGTCAAGTAGACAAGTTCAAAAATTAATTTCTAAGTATGTGAAAAATTTCTTCTCTTTATCTCAATGGCTAGCTTACAGTAGCTTTATTATTCTCTTTGCGAGGTCTACAAAAAATGAATGAACTAGCCCTATCCATCTATTAGTTCGCCTATATGTTGTTTATTATTTTAATTCCATGCTGAAACGAAATTTCAAAACGCTTCGTTAACATCCTTGGACGTGATAGACAAAACAATTGAGCTTATAAACTGGTAAATAGTCAATGCGACCCTAACTGCACGCAAGGACTTCAATCAATCTTGATGCCTCTCGACATTAACGAGAAAAACGCTACATTCAACTTGGACCGTAATTGTTTGCCAAAATAAACCGAAGCTTCACTCCTTCGATATATGGATCATATATCGCATCGTACATATCATATATCATACACATTTGAGATCCTATTTACACATTTGCAACACTGTACAGGAAGGTATACAAAATAAAATACTTCCTTTATATACTTTATTTCGTATATACATATATTGGATATAGTAGACCGCTTTACAGCTGAGTTTCGAATTTGCAACGAAGTTTTTTTTGTTAAGAAATTTTTTGAGAAGTAACTACAAGTTATAAAACAAACAATTTATAGTTTTCAAGAAACAATTTAAGAAAATAAGAAAAACAATTAAAGTGTGAATAGTTAATTTTTATGCACTACACCACTTGCGGTGCAAGTTTGTACGGATCGTTGTAGCACCCAAAAGGACCTGAGATAGACCCATTTTCAATAAACATAAGGCTTATTTGTCAAAAAGACCTAATTTTTAATATTTTACGATGAAAATTTGTCCTTAGTAAATGAACTATGGAGAATTTGAATCACATAAGTTTAGTCTCTTAGTCCGCTCTATATATAGAAGCTCTCATGAATGCAAGCTCTTCTATGGCGCAAAGCTTAACTTGTGGCATGGTGTAACGGAAGCGACTGGAAAATAATAAAAGCTTCGCAACCAAATTAGGTTCTGAATCTGTAGACCACATTGACAACGTTCAACGTTCACCTCCAACAGGCCTTTCATGATAATTATGCATTTACATAAAAATAATCTACAATTTTTGGCGTATTATTGACTAGATGAAGTGGTGTGAGATATTTAATGGCTGGCTTCGCCCGGCTGTAGCGTTCTTATTTCTTACAATTCGATTCAGGAATACTAATAAGATCAATTTGAGCGACGACTTTTTGATCCTCCTAGCTAGAGGGTTTTAAAATCATAATCATGATGAATAAGTGGTATACCGGTGTACAGGCGTATCAATAGACTATTATGGCTATGTCGATTCCACTACTTACTTATTATTTATATGTTGTCGTTCGATGATTTACGAAGATTTGAAAACATTTTTAAGATTTCCTTTGCAATGGATATAAATAGGACATGAAAAAAAAAACACATGGCTTTGTTTCAGTATTGTATATAAAAGCAAATTCTTCCTATAAACTTAAACATGATTAAAAAGAAAAATTTTTTTTTTCAAAATTCGAAAACAATTTCAAAAAACATAATTTTGTCCCAAAACAAATTAATAATAAACTTTTATAAATACCAATTAAAAATAAAAATATAAAATAAAACAAAAACTGCCAAAAAGAAAAAATCTTTAAAGTAAAACAATTTATGATAATATAAGTAATGATAGGTATAAAAAAAAAAAAAGAGATACATTACACAAATACTTAAAAAACTAAAAAGAAAGAATTGTATAAACAGTACCTATAATTTGATAGATTAGCCCAATAAAAAAAAAGATTAAAAAAAACTATGTAGGTAAATAAAAAATAAAATAAATAAATAAATAAAAATTTGTTATTCATTTAAATAAATAAAAATAAATAAGTTATGACGAATAAACCCGAACACGAATTATTACATAATTCGAGTGCATCATCCACCTTTCTTTACTAATATGTTAAAAACAAGAAAGATATGAATAATGAGTATAATAACAACAATTGGAAACAGTGAACTAATTTCTTTTAAACGAAAAAACTTTAAATTATGTTTGGTTATCGAAAAAACAGAAAAGGAAACTAATAAAATAAAACAGTTTAAGAAAACCTAGTAAAATGAATTTAAAATTAAAAATTTAGTTTATTACAAAATAAAACAAAATACGAAAATTAAAAAAAAACAAATATGTATTATTAACAATAAAAACTAATACATATTAATAAATAATAAAGAATCCAAAGATATAAAGCGCACAGTAATGTAAATTAGTTAAGATCCTTGTAATTGTAATAAGACGAAAAACACAAGTAAATAATAACAAAAAAAATAAAAAAAACTAAAAGCCCAAATAAATAAATTAAAAAATAAAATTCTATAGATAACCTACCACCTTAATTATCATCAAATTTTTAACTTTCATTTCAATTTAATAGCAATCGAGTCCATATATATTTTATTAGAATAAAAAAGTGAACAGAGATAAGAAAACAAAGAAAACCAAACCACCAACAAATCATTAAAGGAACATGTATGTATACATATATACATATATATGTATTTATTAGCAAATCTACAAAAATTATTGATTTCACCACTCAGCTATGCCTTACACGACATGGTTTTTAAATTGTCTTTTAGTTATTTCTTAAAGCAATGTTTGCTGAAGTTGTACCAAATTTTTTTTTTTATGGAGATTCAAAATATTAACCTTTGCCCAAAAAAAATTAAGTTTCACATCAGCAGAGATTTATAATATGTTTCGCTTCGTAGCCTTCACAACAAGAGCTTTCTTGGGTTTCATTCTTTATGGATGTGCTTCGCCATAAGACATGTTGACTTGAGACAAGATTATCTATGTGAAATTTAAGATTCCATATATGTTTAAGAAAGTTAAAAATACATTTACTGCGGAGATCGGTATTTGTTCACTTCACTATACAAATCTGATCCCCATAAAAAGATATCTTTTGTTTTTATTTTTCTTTGCTTATTAGAATTTCTTTCAAGCAAACGAAAGACCTTAGGCTTTCTTACAGAAACTAGACAGCAAGAGTTTCTGAACTTTTGTCACAGTGTTAGGAAAAAAATTTGGAGATTTTTTAAAGGTCTGCTTTTTGCCTTTAAATGATTCCTTTAATACTTGAAAGGTTTTATTTAGGAGTGTAATCTTAAAGGGCCCAAAATTTAAATTTCAGAACCCGCACATGAGACTCCATTTCGAATGCACTGGATGGTTAGGAAAACATAGAAACTGCTCAGAAAGGAAGTAAATTTTAAATATATTCGCCTGAAAGGCCAAGTAAGCAGAGAATCAGCGCGGCAGAATCATTAATTAAGGCGGTAACCTTAGATGCTAATGCTTTAAGATGTCAGTTTTCCCTGGTAATAATAATAACTTTGAACTTATACAAATCAATTCAAGAAAAACCTCCTAGTCATTAGATTTGATGTCATTTTTGTAAGTTTTTTTTTTAAAGCCTTCACAACTGGTAGTGCAAAGGTATGTTAAGTTTATGCGGATGTTTGCAAAACATAGAGCGACTTGAGATATACCTACAGTTTTATATGCCGATCCATTCAGAGATACTTTCAGAGTTAATCTACGCTCGTCTGTCCGCCTGTCTGTCTGCCTGGTTTGCTTATGTTAAACATACAATTCGCAATTGTTTAGATAAATTTGTAAAATTTCGTACACCGACGTATTTTGCACCAAGGGCAAATGCTATTGCAAGTGGTTCAGGTCGGGCCTCTTGTCTGACCATTTCACCTTATGTGGCTTTATAATGTTTAAAATTTTCGACAACACTTTCTGAGTAATAGTACTTTAAGATTCTCAGGAAATGTAAACCCCTATACGCCAAAAACTGCGTAATTGTTAGTATTTTGTGATGAAATTTGGTTCATGACACTAGTTTGATACTAAATTAACATAATAAAACACCATAATTTGAACCACATGGATTTATTTCTTGGACCACACTCCATATAAATATTTTCATGAATAATAACCTCTTCACAAAAGGTTTATTTTGCTGTGAATATAGGCCCATAATAGGAATTCAGCACGAAATTGAGCGGAAGGTACTTTGAATAACATATTTATACTTTTTAGACCGTAACATATGCAGCACTTATCATAAAAGCGAGTCTTTGTATGAAGGCAAAGCCTAATGTCTAGTTTTTTATGGGGGAAACTAACAAATAATAAAATTTTTGACAGGTGAACTAAATTTGGCAAATTTGAATCATGTGTTGTGATGTTTCGAGCATTCTCCAATATGCGGGATTCCATGAAGAGTATCCCTTTGCTTGAAACTAATATGTTATAATTAGTATACTATTACCAAAGCGAGTGAATAGTTGTACAGGGGGAAGTAGCGTATCTAGCGCCCCGTTCACCCCGTCTTTAATATTCTTACTTGTTTTCTCTCAAATTTTGAAAAGTCAAGAGGTTCAAAAGCAAGCGCCAAATGATTTAAAAACAAAATAAACGTTGAGATGTTTATTAAAATTTCAAATATGTTCAAAGATCAGATAAATCTAAAGTGAATTTCGCAACAAAACCGATGAAACTTGCTTTTAACAAAATGAAAGGTAAAAACAAGTTGTTAACAGAGCGGTTTTGTATACCCATCATGTAAGGCAAGAGCATAAAATTGAAAGATTAATATGGCCTAAAGACAATTTTCGAACCTCATGTAGGCCTAGAATTATTTCCGATAATAAAACACATGAAATAGAACATTTCTATATTTCCTACCTTACACTTAGTTCTCTTGATTCTTTTCGTCTAAAATGAATTTAATTTTTATCTCTATAGTAACATATTATTACGATAATATATGTATTAGGGAACTTTGTTTTTTGCGCGCTTATCTTAAATTTGGGACATTATAAATTTCCGCACGAAACAATTCTAATGAAATGTCGATAAATTTCAAATCTAAAGTATAAAAATTGGCCGGGTTAATATTTTTCGTATTCGAATAAAATCAGTCGTGCCTTGAGTGTGTTAGCCAACAGCAATTTTATCGAAATCGATCGAAGGACTTGTCACTGGATAGTAAAAGAAATGCATATTTGATCAACAGCTTTAAACTTTCTACTTGTTAGAGCGACCGAATTTATTAATTTCATCAGGTTTACCTGATGTTGAGAAAAGAAAATCGCCCCCTGTTTTTTGACTATAGAATTCAAAGATGAGTACACAGATCTCGTTAACGAACTATCTCGAACGCAATTTTCAGTTTTCGGGCGGAAACCCCTGGTTGTCGAACAGCTTTTAACAGATAGTAACTTGATATTATTCGTTGACATTATTCGGTGATATTATTCGCCATATTTTGCGCCATAATAAGGAAAAAATTGTATGGCTTTTGTGGTCGTCATGCAAGCGATCACGATAGGAGAACGGGTTTCTTGCCCGTATATACAAATTGTTGTACAAAAGGCATCCTTGTTCTGACTGCAACGTGTTTGGACCGGCTACCACAATCTACGCTATGCTAGTTCGTATGCTTAGGCTACATAGGGAGAAGGCACACTACTCCTTCTTGCTCATGAGATTTCAACCATCTAAAAAGAATAGGTCTTTTACTCTGGCATATAATAGAAATAGAAATATCTTTGATCCCGGAGAATTTGAAGCATGTGTCACTTCCTCCTTTTATACTTATTTTTCATACACTCAATAGGTGTTTTCTGTTTTGACACTGTTCGTCAAATGCCGCAAAATTTATTTTAAAAAAAGCCTGCTTTTGTAAACTGATTTATTGATCAAAGCATTCGAAAGTCGAACCTTCAATAAAGTAAAACTTTTCGATTTACTTTAAATGTTTATTATATAAACATACATAAATTCACTTTACATAGTAAATTTCTTTCAAAGCCATCATACACTTTTAACCACCTATCAATAGACACACAAATGAATACGCATAAATACACAAACCACAACAATGAAATACTAAATGCTGCCTTTGTTGGAATATCATAAATGATTATTTTTAAATTTTATATATTATTACCTTTCCCCTAGAACTCTCTACTAGGTACGAGAAAACCTACAAACAATTCATGTTATCATTAAACTGAAATAAAATAAAATTATTATTCATATTTTCTTTTCTTATATCACTTTCCGTTTATTAGACAACTGCTGGCAGTTATCAATACATTATACATTTTTTATAACTAATTGTTTCTTTTCTTTATTATTCTTTGTTTCGATTTTAACAATGAACTTAAAGAAAATAAATAATAATAATATTATAAAAAAAAGCTGACGAATTACTTTATAACAAAGGAAAACGGCATGTAGATTATTTTATAAAAGTACTATAATACTAAACTAAAAAAAAAAAACAAACATAATATAATAATAATAACAATAATAATGAATAAAAATTTAATACTAAAACGAAAAAATATTCATTAAAGTCATGGAAAGACAAAAATTAATAAAATTTGAAACAAAATACTTTGTTAATAAAAAAAATTTTATTATATATATGTATATTTGGTTTTATGGGCAACAAAAACAAGGAAAAATTTATGAAATGAAAGGAAAAAGTGAAAAGATAGAAATTGTCGTGGAAGAAGAACTCTTCTTAAGTCTTGAATATAATTTTTGGTAAGAATTACAGAAAAAAATAAACAAATTTAAAAATTAATTTTAAAAGAATTCTCGCAAAAAGAAAGATTGAAAAATTAAATTAATTTAAAAAATTTTTCTTTTTAAATTTAATCTAATTTTTAATTCATAAACTAACACTTTCTAATTCGGCGGAAATTAAATAAGTTCTGTAAGATATTTAAACCGTGTTTTTAATCTTATAGACTACTGATCATTTACGTATTTTACAGACTGCAAATTCGTCGATCGTTGTGTAAAGTTTCTTTTAAATTACAGTTAACTAGATACTAAACACAGTGATCTTCTGTAACGGTGCCCATCAGAAGAAGGCTTCACGCAGACTATCAGACTGAAAATTATCGAAACTCAGCAAAGAAAGAAAAAGGACGTCCTTAAAAGACTTCATTCTATAAAGGATTCTGTTCGCCGATACTTTTTCTCTCTTTAGGAAGTCTTAAAGTTTCTTAATCTGGTAGTCTAAGTCAAGACTTGTTACGATGACCATGTCTGCAGGGGCTACCCATAAGTAAAATAGACCTTGCGATCTCTTTGCTTTAGTGCCAATCTATCTCTCTCTTTTTCTCTCCCTCTTCTTTGGAGCCTATCATGTCAAATGACCAATTTTGGAGCATGGAAGGTCACACGTACTTAGGGTACAAACCTTTTCTTTTGAAAATGGTTCAAGTCCATTTAAGACCATCGAAGGAATGAACATTTTCCAACTAAAACGATCGCATCTTATTTAAAACTTTAAAATACTCGGAATTAGTGGCCCTAGCTAAACTAAATCGATGCGTTAAGACTGCTTTATCCACATGCAGCCAAGTTGAAGCTCCCCCAACGTTAATTAGGTCATCCCCGTTACGCTAAGTAATCCAGAGTAACTTTTGAGTGCCAGGGCACCACCATAGAAGTTGAATCAGCCGAGTGGAACTCAAAGCGTTTCTGGCCTTGTAGTCCACCTCAACGATCGAGTGATATTAAAGTTATCCAATAATTTTTGTACAAAATGAGTATAATAAATATTTGTGCTAACGTTCAGATTGATATCTGCTGTCCAGAAAGGGCTATTTGTAAAAATACAACGAAAAAGTATGTAATGTTTGCAAAGTTGTCTTAGCCTCTTAGCCGATGTGGTAATTTTTAATTATCGATTCGGTATCAAAGTGGTGCTGCTCTTTCCTAATAAATGCTTAAAGATCAAGAAGTTTGAATGACAGATATAACAGAAAATGAGACGGTTTTTTAAGGTTGGTATCAAATATAACGTGTGGAATCAAATCCAGCAAAGGAAGCGGCAAAATCACATTAGGGTAGATGAATTTATAAGGTTGATTCGTTTGGATCTCGGTATTAATCGGGAGTATCTTATGATTATGGGATTTTTCATATATTTTACTGGGAATTACAAACAAAATGAGAATAATCGTAATTTAAGTAAAACTTGAACAATTTTACAAAACTGTGTTTTTCAAAACCGTTAAGTATGATTGACTGTATTGAAAGAAGAACATATGAGTGATTTAATCAAGTTCTTTTTCGATTTTTTCGACGTCAACAATTCTTGCCACATAAACAAATAGATAGAGAAATCACAGGCCAATTGAACGTTTTCGATGCCTTATACATAAGACTTATCAGCAAATCTGTACGTCCTGAGTGATAGTATGACCTATTAAAAAAAGAGAACTTAGTATACGCTTGTATCGCAAGTGATGCAAGTGATGCAATCACATTATTGCCGCTGAGTTCAGAATATTGATTTGAGAAATCTAAGAGGCGCTTAAATACTTCTAAGAAATATCTAATCTCTCTTGACGTTTGTAAAATCTTTCTTTACCAAGCGACGATACTCAAACTTCAAAATAAATATATTTTAAGAAACTCTAAATGAATGTTCAACAATGCGTGTGGTTAAAGCCTATAAAAGAGACACAATTCAATTCCGTTTACAAACAAATATGTACGAATGAATAAATCTTATTTTATTCCAGATTTTATATAATTTTTTTTTTGTTTTTTTAACTAAATACTTCTTTTTTTATATATATATAATTTAAGAAAATATTTCAGTTACATTTAAATATATATTTACAGTTAACATTAACAGATGCCTAACAGTTAAAAATTAACATTAATTTATATAAAAAGTAAAAAAAGAAAAAAACAGAAAAAACAAAAATGTCATAAAATAAAAGAACATTAATTAAAAATAACAATAAAATCATTGCCAAACATTGAAAAATGAACAAAAAAAAAAAAAAACTAAGACGATGACTTGAATCTTAAGAGATATCACCGGAAAAAGACAAACTCTATACATCCCACTGACAATTTAATAATTTAGGACTAATCTACGACATATATAGAGAATGAAAGCAAAGATATTCATCTTTTTATTTCCATATAAGAAATTTTGGGATTTCGGCCACAATTACGATTACTCTTAAAAGGTATTTTATAAGAAACAGAAGTAAGAAAAAAATAAAACTTTTGTATTAAGATAAGTTTTACGTTTTGGTACATAAATAGAGATGGAACAAGAAGACGAAAAAGAAGAAAAACACAAGGATAAGATATTAAAAAAAAAAAAAATTTGCGAAAATTTGTGTTATGTTAGTTAAATTTAAATAAATTTTATTTTGTAACAAAATAAAGAAAAAATTAAAAAAAAAAAATTAAACTGATGTTATATACAGAATAGTATCAAATTGTTACGCCGAAAAGAAAAGCAAAAAAAAATTAAGTCATATAAAATAAATAATTTTTTTTTTAGAAAGTTTTCGTTTATAGAAAACTTTGGATTTTTACTTTTATAATTTTTCACTTGAACTTTTCATATACAAAATTTAAAAATCTTTCATAAATTTAAAAAATTAAATTTAACTTTAAGAAATATGGTAAATAAAAAAAATGAGAAAAAAAAACCGAAAGAAGAGGAAAGTATAATAAATTAAAAAAGAACAAATTTTTTTCATGCATCTCAACCCAACATTAATGTCGTTATAAAGACCCGCAAAGTAAACATAAATTATTAAAAAAAAAAGTTCTTCATTAAAAGCCCGTTACGTACGTATATTTTTTTCCATAAACAAAAATATATATTAAACTAATTTAAAAAACAAAAAAAAAATAAATCTCTTTAAAACGTTAAAGAAAACAAAGAATACCAGTAAGAGGACAGAGAAAAAAAAGAAAAACTAATTAATTAATTTAATATAAAAATAACTTAATTATTGTATTTGTAAAATAAGTAAACGTAAAATACGAAAGTAAAAAAAAAAAATATGAAAACAAACCAAATTAATAAATTACAAATAAAAAAAACAAAAAATTGTTGTTATTGAATGTATTTGTATAGAGAATTATTATGATTATATGAAACAAAAATATTTAAAAAAATAAAAAAGAAAAAGTAATAAAATGAAAAAATGAATGAAACAAAAAGCTAAAACATATAATATCGAATAATAAATGATTAATAATAAATAATTATTGTTCAGAGAAAACAAACAAAGAAATAAATAAAAAAAAATTTCAACAAACGTTCTTACATTTATTTATTTCGAATGAATTTATCCCACTTCGGTTGGTCCACTTTTTATCAGAGTGAATTTTCCTGAAAATCATCGATCCCAAATCACCGTCCCTTGAGACCTCTAAGGTAAGTGTAGCATACTATAGCATACTTAAAGGGCTCTTATCGAAATGTGTCTAGCTCGCCGAAATTGCAGGGGTTCATAAATGAAATTTTGCCCTATAGAATCTATATAATTTTATAAGATGTAAGGGGATGTGTAGTGTATGTGAGTGTGTTAAGTGTACACTTACTTCGCCAGCCAGTATCATAACAACAAAATTAGTTTACAAACATTTTATTATTGTGGTATTAGTATAAATGTTTAAACATATTAATGACAATTGTGTAACACACTCAAAACTACGATTACGTAAAATTAAGAATTATAATCTAATATTAGCAATACAAATTACAACTCACCTATTCACGCCGAATGTACATTCGTGCTTCTATAAAAAAAATTAACAATTAATTAGATTTGCAATTTCGACGTTAAATTTTTGTTTCAGAAAAAAAAAAACTTCTTCACCAATTGCTCGAAGCTTGTCTACAATCGCATAAACGTTTATAGTTTCTCTGACACATCCGGAAATGCTCTGAATCGCCGTGATATATACGATGCGACATACAATGCTCATAAACGTGATGAGTAATAAAGGATTCCGTTGGAGTTGAATATAACATTCTTCTTCTTTCTTATGGATTTCTTTGTTATAGCAGCTTCCAGGCAAATATATCTCACTTAATTTTAGAATCTACTTAAAGACAGTTGTCACAGTAAATTTTTTGCATAGGTTTTTTATATATTTTTTTTTTATTTTTTTTTTTATTAGCACAAAAGACGATTTTGACCAAAATTAATTATCAAAAACTGGTTTTTTTTTCCGTATTTAATGCTGAAGTGCTTGTCAATTCTCCTCCTTTTTTTTCTTTCCTCATTGACATAAAAAAAATAATTCGAAAAAAAAAAAAATCCATCCAGCCTACTCGTTTTCCTACATAAGTACAATTTTTCTCTAAATGATATCAAAATCGCAGTAAATCTCTGTAGGGCTGACAAACACATTCGAAGGGAACGTTACTTCCACGTGGTTCTTACATGAGTGTTGCATGGCTTAGTTAACCATAAATTGTTGGTCTTCAAACTTCAGCCCTCTGGGTTCCCTTTGCACTTGTTGAAATGGACAAACGCTTATCTTCATAACACATCATTCCCTTGAATGTGTTTAATGCAGCAGCTGCGGAAGAACTTCTCGGAACGCCACTTGGCCTCATCACTTAGGCGGCTTTTTGATTTTATTTTATTAGCGCTTATTAGGATTTTTATATAGACTGCAATGCCTGCCATAGATGCACTAATACAAAATGTTGTTAAACAATTCAAGAGAATAGAAAAAAATCGAAGGAAAGGAAATAGAACCCAACACATCCACACTTTCGTCCCAATACTAAGTAACTAATTGATCTAGATATAAACAGTGAAGATCAAAAACTTACGTTTTTGGCTGAAATAAAGACATGGAAACTGCTGTAACTGCTTAGACAGGGAATTATAAGTTCTTGTATGTCTTGACACAACAGTAGTATATATACGGGGGAACGTCGACGCGAATTTTAGCCCGCAACAAAAAAGGACCTTTTTTTTTTTTTTTTTTTTGCTCATCACAATTTTTCGGCCTTTCCGTATAGTAGTATATATATGGGGGAATAATGTCCGCACACTTCCCCGCTGAAAACGCCGCACATGCTAGGATGCGCACAGACACACACACAACAGCATCCCTCACGTCTACTACACATTTCACATGACACTCCACTTACCCTCACAAGACGGACTCCAACGCCAACGATCACATTTCATTATGTCCCTCCCTCTCCAATTACACTCCCTCATATGACGCTAACAAACACTTATCTCCCATAAATCTTACCTCCATTACACACATTCTCCTACACAAACGAAAAACCAATCCTCTACATGCATTATTTATGATTCCCTTCACAAAAGTACATGAACAAAGAAACACGATCGTGTTTCCTTTGTGATATTTTGTTTATTATCGGAATCGTAAGTAATGTGTGTTCTTGAAGAAATCGTGTTTTGGTTTGGTCATTAAGATGCGTGTAATGAAGAGAAATGTTTGTGTGAATCTGTGTAGACATGTGCATGCACGATCGTGTTTCTTTGTTCATGTACTTTTGTGAAGGGGATCATAAATAATGCATGTAGAGGATTGGTTTTTCATTTGTGTAGGAGAATGTGTGTAATGGAGGTAAGATTTATGGGAGATAAGTGTTTGTTAGCGTCATATGAGCAAAAAAAAAAAAAAAAAAAGGTCCTTTTTTGTTGCGGGCTAAAATTCGCGTTGACGCTCCCCCATATATATACTACTCACAACGGATCTGGCCAAAGAGCACGTAACTCGAGGAATCAACAAATGATTGTTGAGAGATTGAAAGCTTCTTCGGTTTCTGCCGTAAAATAATGTTGTAAAGAAAAAAGGAAAACGCAGAACAGAACCTGAGATATGATCATACCGCCCTAAGAGAATGTATATCTACTTACATGATTACATAATAGCCCCAATTTATTCGGAATTAAAGTAGTTGTAGAACTGTAGACTTCTAAGGCGTAATTCATTCTATACTGCAGTTATCTCCTTTCAGTGAATAAACCCCACTATATCTTAATGTACGACGACGTTGTTAAACTGTTTTTCTCCTTCAAATCTCATTGGCTTGAAAATGACTTAAACAATTCGTTTACATGGTCCCCATTAAATTTTATGAAATTAAACGTAAAAAAATGAAAAAATTCCCTTTCCCAAGGGGGAATTTATTCACCACTTAGTATTTCGTTGGTTCACAAAAATTGAAAAGCGTAAATTCGTTCGTGGATCTAGGCGATGTATGCGATCAAAGATTACATTGTAATTTGCACATTGAGGTCTCCTAAGGTGAAGCTAGTTCGGCCCCGTCAGTGTCTTTAAGTGTTATCTAGATTCAATTGAATCTGTGCAAAAGAAATTCTGAATTTGCGTAGGGGCCCGCTTGTCTCTTTCCCTCCTTATGAAAATAGATTGTTAGCCTTGTGGCCTATCGCCAACTTTTTCCTCTTATGAATTTAGAAACTTTTGTTCCCATTATAGAAAAGGAACGATATTATTTTATTTATTTAATAAATTTCCAATACTTCTGACATCTATTCAAAATAAAAAACAAACACATAGACGAGTCGACTTGTGTTCAGTGTAGTGCGTGTTTTCTATTCGTCTGCGTTTTTTCAATTGTTTCGGTGTTTTCGGTGTTTTTGTGTATTTAACTTCTGTCTTTTCAGTGTTATTGCTAAAACTGGTTAACGCGGATATCGCTTATGTGCTTTTGTTTCGTCTATATATAATAAAAAATAGAAAACAAAAAAACCAAATAAAAAAAAAATAAAAATTGAAAAAATTTGACACTTCTCTTTAGTAGTTCCCAAGCTTCTTGCACAGTTCCCAAACCTTTTCAAGTGAGTGGTTATTTCAAAAATAATAATAAATAGACAACAATAAGGCATAATGGCCCCGGGGTCGCCAGACAAAAACCCGAATAGATTTTATCTATTAAGTGATACATCCCCCCAAAGAAAAAAAGTAAAAAATCAGATTTTCCGGTGTTGCCGATCAGCGATATAATCCCTATTGATAAAAAATATATTATTATTTCTTCAACCGATGCTCGAATAACCATTTCCCAAATTAGCCCTTTTGCTATAAAAAAAGCTCTAGATAGCATTACAACATACATCGACTCGATCTCGATTCTACGCGATGGGAATTTACTGGTCCTCGCTGGGAACCCGCGCGAAACCAAAAAGCTCATAAAGGCCAAATCTTTAGCTAATCTATGTGCTATTTCAGCTAAACTACATGAGAAACTTAACTCGGTTCGAGGCGTAATTTATGCCCCTTGCTTAAAGCATGTGCCGGAAGATGAAATTGTTCGCGAAATGGGCATTCAAGGAGTGACTGAAGCATATAAATTAACCAAACTGAATGATGACGGAAAAACACGCTCTCCTACAGGAAGGATTATTTTAACTTTTGATCGCTACCGATTACCGCGAACAGTTGATGTGGCGTGGTACAAATGTAAAGTAAAACTATACATCCCAAATCCTATGAGGTGTAAAAATTGCCAACGCCTGGGTCATACGGCAAAAAGATGCACTAATGCTGCATCTTGTGCTAACTGTGGTCATCCTCCACATACTGAAAACTGTACCCGTAGTTTCTGCATAAATTGCAATGATCAACACTCAGCATTAGACAAACAATGCCCACGTTTTGTACAGATGCGTGAAATATTAAAAATCAAAACAGAAAATTACTGTAGCATGGGCGAAGCGCGACGCACATACCGGGAAAGAAATCCATCTGTAACCCATGGAATTGGCAAAAGTAATACCTATGCTGCTGTTGCCTCGCAAATCGAGCCTAGTAAGACTTTAACTGCAACTGCTTCCAAAGAAAAACCTGTTCCACCATTAACCAAAAATTATATTGCGAAACCAGTTACATCACTTGCCAAAGATAATATTGAAAAAACCAAAGCAACTGCAAATATTGAAAAAATAAAAACAACAACATATATGCTAAAATCTAATATACCAAATTCTCCAGAATCTCCAGTTCTCAACTTTACTCGACATATCACAAGTGGTAATGAATCCATTCTTTCATCCATTAATCAACCTTCGAAAACCAAAGCAACTGCAAATATTGAAAAAATTAAAACAACA
Source organism: Glossina fuscipes (assembly GCF_014805625.2). Taxonomy (NCBI): domain Eukaryota; kingdom Metazoa; phylum Arthropoda; class Insecta; order Diptera; family Glossinidae; genus Glossina; species Glossina fuscipes. The sequence continues at coordinate 2,609,477 of NW_023998564.1, forward strand.
ACACATTTGCTAAAATCTAATATACCAAATTCTCCAGAATCTCCAGCTCTCAACTTTACTCAACAAATCACAAGTGTTAATGAATCCATTCTTTCATCCCTCAATCAACCTTCTATTTCAAATTATTCACGTGCGCCAACCCGTTGCGCTTCAAATGTACCAAATCACCTAAATACAGATTATTCTGCTGATAAGAATAAATCATTCACGAAAAATTCCTATAGTGACCTTCTCGACGGAGACGCTGACATGTCAACTTAACCCTCCCTCCACTCTGCTTACATGTCATTACAATTAAATAAAGTTTTTAAAATTCTACAATGGAACATTAAGGGACTTATTAATAATTTTGATGAACTCCGTACACTCATAAATGATTTTAATCCAACCTTTTTATCGCTTCAAGAAACCCATTGTAGAAGCTCTTTTAATCCTATTCCACCCAACTCATATACTGGATACTTCACGAATGCTGATCAAAATTCATATTTCAAACAAGGAGTAGGTGTTTTTATAAAAACTAGTATATCTCACAAACGCATCAATTTAAGCTCAAATATACAAGCCGTAGCGATACAAATAATGTTAAATATAAAATTTACAGTGCTTTCGCTCTATATTCCACCTTCGCAATCGTTTTCTCAGCAAGAACTCTACAGTTTATTCTCCGTACTTTCCCCCCCATTAATTATATGCGGCGATTTCAACAGCTGGAATACCATCTGAGGCTCAACAGTGAACAACACTCGCGGTACTGTTTTAGAAAAGGCCTTTTTTCAAAGCAACCTTTGCGTTTTAAATGATGGAAAACCAACGCACTTCTCAACTCATCATACTTTTTCACATATTGATTTAACATGTTGCTCTCCATCACTTCTTCCTTTGGTGTCCTGGTCTATTTCTGATGATCTACATAATAGTGATCACTTTCCAATCATAATCGATCTTAAACTTTCAACGTCCTCTGCTACTCCAGCAAAACAGGCCAAATTCCTCCTAGATAAAGCGGATTGGATCAATTACTCCAAACAGATGGAGTCATTTTTGAACTCAAAGCCATTTAACGGAAACTGCAACCATGATGCTGCTATTATGTCTAAATCGATTCGCACGGCTGCTCATCTTTCTATTCCTCAATCCAACACCTCTTTTAAACGAGCTAGGGTTCCATGATGGAACAACACGCTTTCGTTTTTGAGGAAAAATAAAATGGATCTATGGCACCGCTTTAAGAGATGTACTGATCAGAATCACTTGTTATTATACAAAAAGGCCAATGCTCTATTCAGGAAGGAATTACGGAAATCAAAGGCACTTAGTTTCGAACTTTTCTCGAGACGAATTCACAGAAATACATCAATGAAAGTTGTCTGGAACAAAATCAACAGACTTAATGGGACTTCAAACCTGAACCAAATTTCTGCCATCTGCACTCCCAATGGAACTTTAACTGACGCAGATGAGATTTCTAATTACGTTGGAAAAGTGTGGTGCGAATACTCCTCTGACAGCAACTTCTCCAGTGCTTTCATTGAAAATAGAAGGACTCCAATATCTCCTTCAAATAATATCGATAGATGTGCCATGTTCCTGGAAAATAGCGTATCTACCTCAGAACTTGGAAGTTGTCTCTCCAATTTGAAAGGGAAGACACCTGGTCTAGACCGCATCTCATACCAAATGATCAGTGCTATGTCTAAGTCTAGTAAAAAGAAATTACTGGACCTATATAATACGGTATTTATGACTGGCCATATACCCTACATGTGGAAAATGGCAGCAGTTGTTCCAATTCCAAAGTCAAAAAATGTCTCCATCGCATCAGATTATCGCCCAATTTCTCTTTTATCTTGCCTCTCTAAGGTATTAGAGAAGATTATGGCATCTAGATTATCTTGGTTTCTTGAGTCCAAGAACCTGATAACAAAGCAACAAGTTGGTTTCAAGCGGGGTAGAGGATGCATCGACGCTCTGTTACATATTGATTATTTCACAAGCAAAGCAATTTCCGAACGAAATCAATTGATTTCGAAAAAGCAATTGCAACTCACCAATGGATCCTGAAGAAGTCTTCTCCCCCAATCTGCTGTTGTGGACAAACTCTTACTATAAAGCACATTCTCTGCGACTGCCTCAACTTTTCCTTGGCTAGAAGTATTGCATTTGGAACGATTAACCCTTTGTACATTCTACAATCAACTTCAGAACAGAATATCAATTCAATATTTTACTTTATTAATACTACTAAGCTTATTATCTAATATCCATTTTTTTAAATTAGAGCCGATAGCCTGTGTTGCTAGTGCTCAATGTCTTTTTTTTAGTCTAAGAATTCAATTCATTAGTCTAAAATTAAAATAATAATAATAATAAAAAACAAACACTAACAACTCCATTTAAAATTTAAAAAAATTAAGAAAAAAAATTTCCAAATTGACAACAAAATCAAAATTTAAATTTCTAAGCTAACCCGACAAAATATATTTATTTTTGATTAGCATTAAATACTAGATCGATTTAAGAATGTTCGTCTGTGTTATGTCTGTTGCAAAGTCTTTTGGTACGTTGTTATAAACCGCGCCGCACATCATTGAAAGCCCTAAATTTGAACATGTTCTTCGACCCACTATATTCGTAGGCCATTGTCTCCTTTGATAAAGTCTTGTTCGATGATTTCTTACATGTCTATGTGTCACTTTTATTTTTATCGCATGTTCTATCGTAATCAAGTTCAAAAAGAAATATTTATGGTTTCTGTGGAAATTTATATAGGGTCGGTAATCGCTAATGATGGACACCTGTTACCTTTTTTTTAACTGCGTGACGACGTTTTCAAGGTTTTCATATCAAGTTACTTCTTAAATAGGACATATATAAACATCGCAAATAGTTTACTGCTCTTTCATTCCAACTTTCTGCTACATTAACGTATTCTGTCAGCTGCAGAACAGTAGTATTATAAAATGAGATGAAAAGCGTTAGGCAGCGGCTAAATGTAAATCTGACATAGAAAATGGAAAAGACAGTTAAAATATAAATTATGCAATTACGTGCTTACAAAAAAGAGAACTCTTTAAGCACTCGCATACAACCGTGCGAACCGTGCACGTATTAAAGTTGCTAATTATAATTAGCAACAGTGGCAGAAAGCCTTAGCATTCTTAACAAATTTCAGCATAACATCAACTGAATGCAAAAAAAAAACAAAAAAAAAAAAACATTTTTACGATTTAATCTTAAACGAAAGCAAGCAAAGCTGCACCAATAAATTGTTCCTCGATTATTTACGATTAAGTAAATAGAGCGTGCAACTTAAGCACATATTATAAAATATTTATGAATATTTATATATAATTTGAAATGAAGTTCCATATTTGCTATCCTTTCACTCGTGTTGTAATTTGTGATATTTTAATTAAATTATTATTTACTTAAAGTTTCTAACTTTGGATATTTGCAAAAATATTAATTGAGTAAAATTTCATTTTCATTCATATCATTCGAGTTTATGGCGTAATAATTTTTTCAGATTCTTTTCGTTGAAAAGTAAACTGTGAGCGCACACCTTAAACAGGACGTGCAAGCTGTTAAAGTTCTTAATTAGACATGCGACCAATCAAGATGCTTTCGTTCACGTGGGCCGGCATCAGCCATTGCAATGGCCATGATAAGTGATCTAGCGCAGTTTTCATGCGGGAATGTACGATTTACGAACATTTTCTTCCAAAATTATGTAAGGAATAGAGTTACGGGGGTATAGTCAATCAGCTATCCAGATATTCTTTGCAAGATCATTCATATTTATCGGACTCCTTAAAAGCCCTATCATATTTATCGGACTCCCGGCTTGAGCTATGCTGAAGTGGCAAGGGTATCTCCTCCTATTGATGTCGCTCAATCTTCTCAGGCTTCATCGCTTAAAACTAATAAAGATAACAGTAAATCGTACTCTCCTCCTGGCTGTTTGAGTGTGAACGCCGGTCGCCAAACTGGGCACGTCGCACAAGCTGGTCGTGCAAATGTGGTTACACCTTCTATATTTTCCCCTACTCATAACTCCCCATCCGTAAACACTGCTGCTCCTAGTACAGATGGCATATGTTTGAAGGAAGTTCCTCCCAGAAAGGCAATATTTGTGACAAGTCCGGTACCAGATACATCTGTTGATAACATAAAAAGTTATCTGGCAGCGAAAGCCCTTTCTGTCAATTTAAAACGCGTTAGTATTTTCAAATTGGCTCTTTCTCAATCTAGAGCTATCTCACCTTTTAAAATTCTAGTTCCCGCTGAAAATATGGATTTGATGTTAAATAAACCATTGTGGCCAGTTGGATCCTTAATTAAGGAATTTATCCCTCGGGATCGACCCCGTAATGCTAATGCAGTAGCTCTTTCCCCTTCAAAAAACTAAATATTTCTTCAGGCTACTTTATCAAAATGTTAGGGGCCTAAATTCAAAAATTCGTTCTACCTTCCTAAATTCAGTGAGCACGGAGTTTTCCTGTTTGACCTTCACTGAAACTTGGTTAAAGCCGCATCTACATTCGTCGGAACTTTTCCATAATTCGTTTCAAGTTTTCAGAAACGATCGATCGTATCGCAATGGTGGTGGTGTTTTTTTCATATAAATTTTATGATTTCCATAAAATCAATGTTTCCATGCTAAAATCACATCTTTCTCATATTGTGCTTGATTTCTCAGTGGGAAGTATTGATAGCTTACTGTCTTCTTTCTACAAAATATTAAATCAAGCTATTGCTGCATCCGTTCCGATCAAGCAGTTCCGTCCTCGAAGCAAGTGTTCCCCATGGTTTAATAAAGCAATTAAATATTATAAGAATAGGCAAAAAATTTTTGAAAAGTGGTTCTTCTTTCGACTATTTCGCTTACTCAGTGGTAAGGCATAAATTTAATTCCCTCAACCGCCAATACTATTGCAGACACCTTCAGTTTGTTAAGTCCTCTCTGTTTGCTAATCCTAAATACTTTTTTAAGTTCGTTAATTCCAAAAGAAAAATCTCCATAAATCCCTTGCATGTGTCTTTTAATCGCTCCGAGTCCTCGGATGATTTTGAATCCTCAAATCTCTTTGCGGAATACTTCCGACAGAGCTTTTCAACTGCCAATTTTGATTTATCAGCAAACTATCCATATCTGATTTCTAATTTGATTTCAATTCCTAACTTAGAGAACGACAGCGGCATCGCCAAGTTGAGTGTCTTGCCCAAACTGTTCGAGCGAATTGTGGCTCAGCATGAAATCGTATATTTCTCCTCTCCAACATGGTTTTCAAAAGGGAAGATCTACGGTCACCAATCTGTTAGAGTTTACTTCTCATGTTTTCAAGGCTTTTTTAGTGGCTCTCGCACTGATGTCATATACACTGACTTTAGCAAAGCGTTTGATTTGGTTAAACATAGACTACTTATCTTTAAACTCCAAGCCTCTGGCTTACCTTTCTTCTTAGTGGAATGGTTAAGCTCTTATCTGCATGGTAGATCAATCAGGGTTTTGTTTTACCTCAATACCTCGGATGAATTCCCCGTGACGTCTGGCGTACCCCTCTTTTATTTAATTTATACATCAATGATTTGCCCTCCGTGATTAAATTCAGCGAGATCTTAATGTGTGCTGATGATGTGAAACTGTTTTCTTCCTTTTCCGTAGAATCGCAATCACATCATCTTCAAAGCGATTTGAATAATTTGGTTGCGTGATGCTCTTTGAATCGTCTGAAACTAAATCTAAATAAATGTAAGAAGCTTTCTTTCTCAAGAAGGAAGTCGTTCATTACTCAGTATTTTATTGATTCGCAAATGTTGGATTACGTCGATTCGATCACAGCTTTAGGCGTTCTATTTGACCATAGATTACGTTTTAACTTGCACATTGAGCTCTCGATAAGCAAAGCTAGGTCCGCGCTTGGTTTTATAAAGAAGTGGTCCAAAGAGCTTGATGATCCTTATATTACGAAAAGGATATACATGTGTTTGGTTAGACCTATACTTGAGTATGCATCTGTTGTGTGGTCTCCTTCGTATAGGTGCTGTTCAAAAGCAATTCTTGCTCTTTGCCCTTAGGAATTGAGGTTGGTCCCTCTTCCACCCTATAAAGATAGGTTGCTTCTGTTATCCTTACCGTCACTGGAGGAACGTAGATTTGTTCTTGGGGTTTCCTTCGTAATCAAATTAATAAATGGTACAATTGACTCGTCCGCATTACTTCGTGAGATAGGCTTTAATGTCCCTAACCGCTTCTCCAGGCACTTTATCTCGATAAAGCTTAGTCAACATAAATATAATTACGAACTGTTTAACTCGCTCAGAGTTGTTTACAAGAACCTAAATGACGTCCATCACTTATTCTCAACCATTATTCATATTTTTACATTGTAATCTCTAATTTCATTATTCTTAATAGCTAAGCTATTACGCCGTAGGCTCTCATAGGTCCACATCAACACTCATTATTTTTATACTTATTATATTTCATTCTCAGTCAAATTCACTGCGAGCGTGACGCTGTCACCTCAACAGCTCTCTTCCTATAATAGGTAAAAATAATAGACTTAAGACGAATGTGTGCGCCCAAGCCCAGACTTCAACTGTGGTTTTCATATATGGTAGTTCTAAGAGAAGTGTGCAGTTGAAGAAACCTGAAAGGAAAGACAAAGTAAGCACATGTTATGAAAGAAACTGTTCTATGATCAGTCACACAAGACAAACAGAAATATGTATGTATTAGCGTCACGAGAGAGAGACTTACGCTTGCTTCGCTTATACTGAATTCAAAATAAGCTAACACATTATACTAGTGCTTTAAAGATACGTGCGCAGGCGGACAAACGAATAAAAACGTTTAGATTGTTTGGTGTAAGAAGAAATGGCTCTTATCCCCCCTTCTGAATGTGGTATCTATTCCGATGAACTTGATGTATCCTTATCAATGAAATGAAGCTGAATATAATATATAAAAAAGTTTTTTTATTCAACAAACTGCGACTAAGCTGTCCGATCGTGACCATCTTTAATTTGATCTCTTTGAATAATGCGGCTAAATGTGGTACGCCAAAATTTGAATATTTGTTATATAAGCAAATTATAGCTTTAGGGTTATCGCGGACGGGATCGCATGCAGACCTATCCCATTTTCGGAAAGAAATATATAGACTATGAAGTTCGAACACATAGAAAAATTTTCAGCTACCTCTCTCAGTTTTAGCGACAAGTCAAAGGTTTAAACGTGCAAACAAAGTAAAGATTAATGGACAGACGGCTACGTCTTTTACATTTTAAAAAGCTGTATCATTCTATATATCGGAACGCAAATGCACTCTGTCGGTAAAGATAAAAATTCCATTTAAATTCTTTGAAGTGACCACTTCCCATATTAAAATCGTCATACCGCTTATGTGCAATGAGGGTATGTGGCTCCTTTCGCACAACGCCCGAACATGTTGCCCTGATCACAGCTAGGATGATTCTTTTAGAAAATCACCTTCAAATTTGGTAGAAATGTTTGAAGTTTTTGCACGCAAGTTATTATTGAAAATAGGCCAAATTGGTCAGAGCAGAAGTCCGCAGTGGAGCATAAACTGAACGGAACACCGTTTTCCTTCACAAAAATTGATGGGTTTTTGCTCGCCACTCACAAATTGTAAGAACGCCAAAATTTTCCACATTTATTTTACGAAACAATTTACTCTTTGCCTGCACAGATGGAAAAAATCGCCACACAAAGTTAAAAGCGATTAAATTATATTTCTTCCACATTTTAGGTTTTATACTGGTTTATCATAAGACAAACAAGATCGAATGTTTAAAACTATTTTGTACATTCTTTAAATGAAGATATATTATCTGCCTAAAAATTGGTTAGTTCTAAAATAAATATGGTAGACCCCGCGATTAATTTTTTCTTAATAATAGCAGCGCTATGGTATCAAATAAAAGAACTTTGTGAGTAACCTGCGGAAAGCGTGGTGGTGCGAAAGAGAGATTCGCCTGCCGCTATACTGAACTTTCTTACTTATTCTACTATATCGCAGTTGTGTTATGAGCTTACGTTGAGTTGTCATGCATGCAAGAAACACTTAGAAGAATGAAATATAGTCTCGCCTTTTGCTATACCCATAAGAAACTTTCAAATTTTACTAAGACAAGGATCTCAAGCGTAAGTCCCGCTTAATTCAAGAATGGCACTTATATAACTGCTCTAAAGCGCTTCACCCTCTTCCCTAGTCACAACGCATGAATGCCATTAAAAATATGTGGGATGAATTAAGCGAAACGTCCAAGATCTGAAAAATATAGAGGAATAAAAAGAATGGAATAAGGTCCCTGTTTCCTACACAAGAAAAATTATACAAAATAGGTCAAAACGTTTAAATGACGTGATTAAGCAAAAAGAATACCCCACCGCATATTAATTTTTAATAATATACTGTTTTTTATATTCGTATCCTTTTTCATGAGAAAACAAGTAACAACATTACAGTCGGGCAAGGCCGACGCTTAAATAGCCTACACCACATTGTCCAACACAATTCTTATTTTTATTCTAGAACACAAAAATTATGTCTTGTTTTTATATAAAGGCAAATTTATCAAATGCGTATTTGTGGGGAAGCGTGCCCAAAACGCAACCTAATGTAGTACAAGTTTATTCCTTACATGGCGCAGGACCCAAAAGTAGGCGTAGATGGTCTAAATTTTGCAGAGGTCATTTTTGTATGAAGTTACTGCAATATTATGGGTTAATTTCCATCATCAAACCTTAAAACTTAGACTTTTCTGCTTTGCAGTTTAGTGAAAATCATTATTAGGGTAGGATCCCAAAAATAGGCCGAGATAATCCTAATTGGGCCCACTAAGTTTTTTATGTTAAATCACTTTTATGATACTTTTTTGTCTTATGAACTTTAGTTTTCGTTGTATGAGAGCGGGTTCAAAAATTGCCACAGCCGGTCCAAAATATTCATACCAATTTAGATTACCGTAATACTACTACTTAGCCACTTTTGCAAGGAAATTTTGAACTTTAAAATTTTTTTCCATATGAGGATGTTGTGTGGGGAGTGATCGAAAACTAGATCGATCCGAACCATTTTCATCAACGTTCGTCCTTGTGTCAAGACACGTCACTGTACCAGATTTCATCGAAACATCTCAAAAATTGCGAGCTGCAGCTTGAATACAATTTACATGGACAGATATCACACGGACAGACGGACAGGCAGGTTTAGATCAATTCAGATTACAAATCTGAATCAATCGGTATAATAAAAGGTGGATCTATACTAAGTCCTTTTATGTGTTACTTACGATCGCACTAACTTAATGTACCATGTACCGTACGTGGTGTAGGGTATAATATTAATGACACTATGTTTTTTGCTTGTTGAAGTTATTTAATTTGCTTGTCTATTGGAATGTTTTATTTGTTCTCTTTTTACATTGTTATATGTATTCTCTAGTAGTACAAAATAGTAAAAAGAATTTTCATGGACAATGAACTAGGTTTAACAAGCGTTTACTTTTTGTCGAGCGAAAAGACCCAGTATTAACGAGACTTACTGTATATCTGTAAGCAAAAATGTAAACGAATATGTTCAACCTAATACTTAATTATGATATTAAATGATAAACATGCTGAGAAGTCTGATGATGACAATAACGATTATGACGAAGCTAATAACAATATTGAAATTATAAACAAACAGCACGCGCTGTATAATATCGTAAAGGAGCAACACCACTAACAACATCAACAACAACAGTATTAAAGAAAATAAACGCAAAGCCAAAACAAAAAATTAAGCGAAAAAGCTTTTTACCTCATTTATAAGCCGCGTTATTGTCGAACAAGTAATTTACCTCTGCTACATACTACATGCATTTGTTTATATAGCATCGCTTACAGCTACCTATCTACCCCAATCATGACGTTTCGCTATCTACCCTTTAAAAATACTGACTTCACTTGACTTGTAATCTATAACAAATGGGTTGCCATTGCTATCGTTGTTATGCTTGTTGCTGTTGTTGTTCTTGTTTTTCTTAGACAGTCATTCTCCGGCACGGAACGGTATGCTTGTGCCACACAATTACACAGAAACAATCTGCACAATATTCAGAAACGTTTCGACTACCGAAAGGGAAAGTTGTTTGGTTTAGTGGTTATGCGTTCGTGGCAATTAAATAGAAAAATTTTTCAAAAGCAGAAAACGAAAAACATTATCCACCTTTAAAGTGTATATACATATAATAACGGGTCAAGTTAATATATATAAAAATATTTTGTTCTTTGCTTTAGCACGCGACTCTCTAATGAATTAAGCCAAACAAGTCACACAGGCAAAAAAAATTTTTTGGTTTAAGTTGTATACACATGTATTGTGCGATACATTTCTATTTACGTATGCTGTGCGATATTTAAAAATGTTCATATTTATGTGCGTTTATTATAGTTTTATTTACTTAACCTTTTTTTTTTTTGTTTTTTGTTATGTGCGACAAGTCAGTAAAAACTAAACACTAGCGGTGTTTACCTATGCATTTCGTTACGCGTTATTCGATGTCTGCATGTGTTCGAAAGGAAATGTAAACCTTTGGAATATAAAACAAGTGTTTTAAATAAACGGTGTTTTGAATTCTTTTGCATGCGCCCGTTTCGCGGGATATTCACGCTTACCACACGACAGCAGATGAAGGTTTATATTTTTGTTAAGGGCTGTAATTGTATGCCTTTGCAAAAAGATGAGTGTTATTGTGAAACCATGTAAATTTCTTTATATAAAAAGAAGAAGAAAATGAAATGAAATAAAAAAAATGAAAGCAAAGGCCCCAAATTTTTGGCATTCTAATCGAATAAAATTCAACGAAAAAAAAAAAAAAAACATGAAAAGTATTCGTAACAAAATAACGTCTGTATAATATAAAAAACGGAAAACAGAATGAATAAAAATATAAGTAAAATTTTAAGAAACGCTTTTTAAAAATAAACCGTTAATTTTATACCCAGCAGTGAAGAAAGGGTTATATCCATTTTGCCGTAATGTTTGCAACGCATAAAAGGAAATTTCAGATCAACGTCAAATTCTCAATTCGTCCAATGTTGCCTGTCCCTTTATCCATTTTTGTGGATGCGTATGTGGTTTTGACATTTGACTTTAAATTTGGCAGAAACATAGGTTTTTGCGTACAGATTGACCTTGAAAGTAGGCCAAATCGGTCAAAGGCCATGAAAAGCTTGAATTGAAAGTACTTTCGTTTGCTTAAGCAAAGGCTTTAGCGCATTACTCATAATTTATGAAAGAAAGAAGAATAGAACCGCTCATGTTCAAAAATGGAAAATGTCTGCCAAGTCAATACAAATTTATAAGTTATCAAATGTTTATTTTTTCATTTTCTCAACGTTTTCTTCTTATTACTGTCATAAGGTTGAAAAGGCAGAAAGTTTAAAAGTGCACTCACTGTACATGCTAGACCACAAGATTTTTTTTTTTTTAATTAACAAAAATTCAGCGCGCCCACTCATTACTATAAACCACCAAAATTTTTTTGATTTAGTTTTTAATTCTTACTTTATTCAATTTTCTTAAGTTACAATGGAAAAACACTGTATAGGTTTATCGTGACGGTGCCATAGATTCAGATTTTCATACTGTATAAGCAGGTTCGTCAAACTTACCCTATTATAAAAGTTGTCAGCATAAACATTATACCAATTGTTGAGATATGGTACCAAGAATTCATGTGACAATATTTTGCTAATTACGGCATTTTTCTGAATATAATTTAAAGTTATAGATGTAACCTACCTTAGGTTCGCATACCGTTCTATTTAAAATTCTATATTTAACTGGTTTTATGGGATTATATATTTTAAACTTTAGTCGACTAAGCCATGGAATCACTCCCTCACCTAATGACCAGTTTTGACTGGAATTGTAGACTTTACTTATTTGAGATGAAAGGAAATGTAACGGTTGCAGGCACGCACATACCTACGCAGACAGGCGCATAAGGTTTATCTTGATGTCTTCTATAATGTGTGATCAACTACCGCTAATATCTGGTATTATACAACATTCGTTTTTAATTTGCCTACATACTATTTGCAAAGCGAATCTCTATTTTTTACGTAGCTTTCTGCTGAAAGATTTATCTCTTTCTCTTTATGAAAACAATTGGCATTCACTTTGTCTTCTTCCCTTTATAAAACAAAGTAACACTCAGTTTCTTATTTTTAGGACACACTTTACTCCGAAAATAAAAGTAAAAATCCTTGCGAGTCGCCAATTCCCATAAGTCTTGTCTGACTTTACCTTTTATATGTACTGCTTAGTCTTTAAAGTGTAGTGTTAATCTTTGCTTCGTGTCTTTCATATTTCTTGACGGCTTTATTATTTAGAGCGATGCCCGCATATCTGTCCCTTTCTGGCATTAAGGTAGGAGATGAACTATATAGACATGAAGTATATTATACACCCTATACAACTTAAATTCATTAATATATTATTATTGACGTACATAAAATTGGATTATCTATTTAATGGGACTGTAAGTCTATAATGTTTGTGCGTACACATAATCTGTCCAAATTTTGCAAACACTTACGTGTAGGTACCTACTCCTCGATAGCGAATAATTAATTGACGTGGAGTTAGCTCACTGTACATAGCCCAATTTTTTATGTTCGCTAAAAGGTGGATTATGTTCATACTTGTTTCACTCCTATGCCAAGGCAAATGATAAAAACTGATAAAAATAGAAATACAAGCGTAAATAAAATAAGAAATTATACAAAATATAAGAAATTAAAATAAAATTTTTTTGCTACTATTTACCATATAGCGCATGTACATTGTGGGCGAAAAGTTACAATAGACAAAGCATGTATAAAAAATTTTAACGAATTCTGCCTAGTGCAGATTTTTGATAAGTTTGTCTTAAACGACGCTAAAACCCATCAGAAAAGCATAATTTCATTACTTGCCCTTTTCATATACACAAGGCATATACGTAATGCTTTTGTTGCTTATGTTATTTTCGATTTTATGTTTATAACGTTTTTATTTTTATTCAACTTACACACACTTATAAGGACGCTGCTGAAATTCGTAACGATTGTTGTGAAAAGAGGCCAAGATCCTTCTCTCTCAGACAATTGCTGGTGTTTCATTAGCCAGTTACCAATTGAATCTGCATCATGCGTGTTGGCTAATCTTTCGGTTACCCGTTAATTTTTCCCTCGATGATTGGTTGTATCCAAAGCGTAATAAAATATGTAGTTCCTAACATCTGAAATGTTTCTTATAGTAGACGCTGTCGTATCTAAATGACATACTCAACCTTCTTTACTAACTTTTTTGGCTATCGCTGCTACCTTTATTTGATTTCCCGGAAACAACTCAACTTCGCAAGGTTCGGCAAGGTATTGGAAAAAACGGTCGTCCTTGATTGCGTTTTTTGTATATCGCTTCCTCAAATTCTCCAGACGGTCGCTAAATAAATCATTCACTCTAATGATTTCGCTTGTTATTTTCCTATGGACGCCCTCCGATTTAGATTCAACTATTTTTTGGGCATTCAGATCGCTATTACCCGATAAAGGGCGTCATACCAAAAAGTCATAAACTGAATTTTTACCGATATAAATAATGAGAAAGAAAAAGCAGGCAGTCAAATGGCTGCTGATCAACAAGCACACGCGCAAGTACATAAAAACATATACTACACTTGCCTATAGAATGTTTTGAATAAAATTGTACAAATTTCATAGTTTGAAAAATGGCGACAACATGCATATAATTTCTTAAGCAAGTGCATGGGCAACCGCACTAGCACACCCGGGTACAGCCTTTTTAAACTCATGCTACTATTGCAAACAGACATGTTATCTTAAACTTACATTTTGAATAAAAATAAAAACATTATGTATATAAGATCAAACATTTCATTAGCAAGACTCATTAGCAACATTATTGCAACATTTTACATTTAGTGTCTTGTATATATCGTCTAAATGTTTGTGTTAAATTATTGAGAGCAAGGGTTTCTCGCAAATTTATAGGAAATCATTGAGAGAAAGCGTTCCGCGCAGTAACGTCTGTTTGTTTGCAAGAATTATCAGAAAGTAGAAAGAAAAAAATCAAATTTGTTGATAATTGCGAGTTTAACTTTGAATAGAATCGATAATTAGATGAAAAAAATTAAAAGATTACAAAATGTTCATATATGAAGAGAGCAGGTTTACGGCAAATTTCCTGGTGATGGACCGGAACCACGGCATTCTTTAAGGCGTCAAAAATCTACAGGAGGGCAATGTCTCTAAAAATGATTATAACGCAATCTGAAAATTGCAATCTTTCAGTATTTGCAACGTAACTTTGCATGAGATTTAGTAGCAATTAGCTTTTTTGGTTTTGTATTCGTTTCTAGAGGCTTAGTTTATTGTATACGTGCACGTTTGCTAATATTATTTAATTTTAATATTTATTTTACATGTTCGTTGCCTAATTCGCCATAAAAAGTAATCTAGCAAGAACATTTTCAGCGAAGATACGAACCTAAAAAAATGTGGACTATCTTGGTGGGCTATCTTCACTTCAGTAATAATTAATTTGGTGCAAACCTTTTTGAAGAATCTGTAAACATACTGTTACGGAAATCCCACATTCAGTTCATTTCAACTAAGTAATAAAATCGCTAAAGAGGAAAAAACCAAATGCATATTTGCATCGCGTAAGGCAGCTGCCGGCCGAGGAAAACGAGTACCAGAAAAGCAGGTTAACGGATTAAAAATGAAGCAACAAAATTAGGTACTAGTAATATGCTGGTAAAAATGTATTTAAATAGAATATTTGTGGAAGGGAGAGTTAGTAGAAAAAGAATTTCGAGTTGAGCAGTCGAAAGTATTGACCGAAAAAAATTGTAAACAATTTTACATTTAAGGAATATAATTGTAAATAAAAGAACAATGAAGTGTATTTCTCTTGAAAAAAATATCCAAGATCCAGTGATACGAACTATAGCTTAGGAAAGTGAATTTCATAACAATACAAAATGGATGCACCTAGACTTACAAATCCGAAGTATCTTTTGAGGCTAATTCAGTACAAACCAAATAATGTGAGCGAAAGTTGAAAATTGCGTAACAAAGAGTTGTATATACGCTAGAATGTACATCGTATGAATATGTATGTATTCGAAAACTGTATGTCAACAACAGAATATGTTTCTTTTTTTCAGCAGTTCCCACCAAATAATTAAAATTGTTAAAAACAAAATAAACAAATAAATAAAAAAATCCAACAAAGCAAAAGTTTTTATAATCGATTATTATTCTTTCTATAAGATCCGTTTTTTGTTCGGGTATGTCCGACACTTGGACACTACATACCACTTCATTTAAAATACACGTATTCACTCATTTCCGAGATAATATATTACAAACTGTAATTCTGTAATATTTTAATGTGAACGCATAGTTTCCATTAAAGCCGTCATGTAAGAGTATCCGCAAAACGACATCTAACGCGGTCAAAATTTAGCAAATTCAATTTATTTGAAAAGATTTTAGTAATTTTCCCACCATTTGCTTCCATCATAAATAAATACAAGTTAGAGCTTGTCGCCGTAGAAGTGTTCGCTTTTCAGGAGGTTTCCTTTTATGATTGGGTCTAAGTAAAAGACTTATTTTATCCAAATTTGGATAATTCGTACGAACCAATTTTCATCATAAATTGTTAAAATTTGGATATTTTTGCCATATAAGGGTTTATTTTTCATCAAAAATTTTTTATAAAGTGCAACACAGACAACAAACCTACGTTGTTCAAATTCGGTAAGATTATTGTTTATGTTAAATTATCATTTTGCATGAGTTTTCGTCAGCTTACGTTTCATATAAGGATTGCCTTTCCGTAGTAACGTTTAGATGGCAGAAGATTCAAAAAAGTGCCTCATCCGATTCTAAATTTTCACACTTACATACTATTATTCAGCGATCTTTGTTACGAGACTTTGAGAATTAGAATACTTTTTCATATAACGCCTTAATGATATAAAACGTTATAAAAGGTGATCCGATTCGAACCAATAGTAGTAGTATAGATGTCTGGCAACTCTGTCGCGCGGTATAGTCGTCTATATTTTGTTTCGGCAATTAATATTTTAATTTTTTGTTGAATTTCGTGGCTATTCTGCCTTATAGTGTGTGAATTTATAATATACTTTGAGAAGAAAGTGAGTGAATTCAAAGTAAAAGAAATATTTTTCAATTACGCTTTGATTCATTTGATTTTTGCAAACAAAAATTTTGAGCTCTGATATAAATCTCTCTTTTTTCTCTGTTATTTTTTCGCTGTTTGGAGTTTGTGTTGCTTTTGATCTCTCATTACAGTGTCAACGTAACAGAGAAGTTTTGCACAAATTTGGTTGATAAATTTTTATGTTCAGGATTTGTTTTTAGTGATTTTTGTGTCCGTTCTTCATAATCCACAACTGTCTTTTTGACTGGACATGGAGTGTTTATATACACCTTGTCGGGCGAAATCGGGCCCGGATTCTGATAGATTCGTTTCTTGTTGGCTCTGCAAGCGCTTTGGTCATGCAAAGTGTGCCGTCATTCTCGGCCGTGCTGCTGACGCAGTCGATGACCCGTCTAAAGGCTTAAGATGGTCATGTCCTGACTGTAGGCAGCGGGACATTGATTTTTATAAACTTTTCACGGAGACCCCTCATGGTTTCTCGGAATTGAGTAGAAATCTCGGCTCCTTGTGGGAAAAGTTTGAGCTCATTAAGTCTAGGTTTGATGAGTGTCGTTTTATTGGATACTCATCTTCTACTCGCAGCGTAGCGTGTGGGACGTCACCTCTGGCTTTCGCAAAATCTGATTCGCTGGTACAAGTTACCGCTCCCTCTAACTCTAAAATGAACAGTAATGTTTCCGATATTGCTGAGTCGGTTGGTAGTAAAACAGTTACAAACAAGCCGGCAAGTCCTTCTGTTTTAAGCTACGCTGAAGTGGCAAGGGTGTCTCCGCCCAGAGCCGCCACTCACTCTAATCAAGCGCCATCGCCTAAAAGTAATGAAAAGAAAAATAAATCATCCTCTCCTCCTGGCTGTTCGCCTGTGAATGTTGGTCACCAGACTGGGCAAATCTCACAAGCTGCAGGTACAAGGGCGATAACCCCATCTATATTTTCCCAACTCGAAACTCTCCTACCGTGATCCCCCCTCCTGTTCCAAATAATTACATTTGCTTGACGGCAGTTCCTCCCACAAAAGCAGTATTTGTGTCAAGACTGGCACCTGAAACATCGGTGGATAACATAAAAAGTTTTAAAATATTAGTTCCGACTGAAAACAGTGATATGTTGTTAAACAAATCACTGTCGCCAGTAGGATCCTTAATTAAGGAATTTATCCCTCGAGATCGTCCCCGTAATACCAAGGCAATAGTCTTGTCGCCTTCAAAAAACTAATTGTTTCTTCAGGCCCACTATCTCTCATTTATCAAAATGTTAGGGGCCTAAATTCGAAAATTCGCTCCACTTTTCTAAATTCAGTGAGCACGGAATTTTTCTGTTTGGCCTTTACTGAAACTTGGCTAAAATCCGATCTTCATTCGTCGGAACTTTTTCATAATTCTTTCCAAGTCTTTAGAAATGATCGAGTGAATCGCATTGGTGGTGGTGTATTAATTGCCATATCTGCGTCAGTCCCGTCCAATTTAATTGAATTTCCCACTTCTCCTGACGTTGAATTTATCGCTATTCGTGCAAATATGCCTGATAAACATCTATTTATAACCTGCTCCTATATTCCCCCAAATTCTGATATCTCCATTTACAAGAAACACGCTGCCCTCATTTGTGAAGTGGCCAAGCGGTCTAGACCCACCGATTTGGTCGTTGCATTGGGTGACTTCAATTTGCCGCAAGTCACTTGTAGTAACACTGATAATTCTGGCTGCTTGGTTCCTACTTCAACGTCTGATAGGGCTGTTGTGTTCTTTAATGAATTGTTTGATCATAATTTGGGTCAATATAATCGTACCCCTAATTGTAATGGTAGACTGCTTGATCTCTGCTTTGCCAATTTTCCCGAGATTAACGTAAATCGTTGTCCACCTTTTAGTTTACCTGAGGATCCTTAAACTCATCAAACTTTTTAAAATAATTATTATGATTTTCATAAAATCAATATTGTATTACTAAAACATCGTCTTTCACATCTGACGCTTGATTTCTCAACCGGTAGTATTGAAAGCTTATTGCCATCGTTCTACAACACATTAAATCTAGCTATTGCTGCATCTGTTCCGATCAAGCATTGTCGACCTCGAAGCAGGTGTCCCCCGTGGTTTAATAAGACAATTAAATATCACAAGAATAGAAAAAACTCGTTATTCAAAAAATATTCGAAAAGTGGCTCTGCGCTCGACTATGTCGCTTACTCGGTGGCGAGGCATAGATTTAACTCCTTCAACTATCATTATTCTTCTTTAAATTTGTTAACTCTAAAAGGAAAATTTCCACATATCCCTCTCATGTTTCTTTTAATGGTTCTGATTCCTCGGATGATTTTGAAATCTCAAATCTATTTGCTGAGTATTTCCGACGAAACTTTTCGATTGCTAATTTCGATTTATCAGCAAACTACCCATATCCTATAACTAACTCGGTTCCAATACCTAACTTGGTTATTTCGGAAGATGATGTTTTTAAAGGGTTGAGTTCTCTGAAATACAGTTGTTCGCCTGGACCTGATGGAATTCCATCATGTGTACTTAAATCTGGCGCTGTCGAGTTATGTTGTGTGATCTCAAAGATTTTTAATATGTCCTTGTATTTAGGTGTTTTCCCTTCATGTTGGAAGAGTAGATTCCTTATTCCTCTCCACAAGAGTGGAATTAGACAATTTGTTGAGAACTACAGAGGCATAGCCAAGTTGAGTGTCTTGCCCAAGTTGTTCGAGCGTATTGTGACTCAGCATTTGGCCTTTGCCATTAATTCGTATATTTCTCCGCACCAGCACGGCTTTCGGAAAGGGCGATCTACAGTCACCAACTTGTTGTTTACCTGTCATGTTTTCAAGGCTTTTTCTAGTGGCTCTCGCACAGATGTTATTTACACTGATTTAAGCAAAGCATTTGATATGTTTAACCATAGACTACTTATCTTTAAACTCCAAGCCTCTGGTTTCCCACCCTACTTAGTGAAATTGATAAGCTCTTATCTGCACAATAGATCCTTCAGGGTTTTGTTTACCTTCATCACCTCAGATGAATTTCCCGTTACGTCTGGCGTACCTCAAGGAAGTCACTTAGGTCCCATTTTATTTAGTTTATACATTAACGATCTCCCATCGGTGGTTAATTCCAGCCAGATCTTAATGTATGGTGATGATGTGAAACTGTTTTCTTCCTTCTCTGTTGAATCGCAATCACATCAGCTTCAAGGTGATTTGGATAATTTGGTTGCATGGTGCTCTTTGAATCTGCTGAAGCTAAATCTGAGTAAATGTAAGAAGCTTTCATTCTCAAGAAGAAAGTCATTCATTACTCAGTTTTTCATAGATTCGCATAAGTTGGAGGATGTCGATTCGATCACAGATTTAGGCGTTCTATTTGACCATAGGTTACGTTTTAACTTGCATACTGAGCTCTCGATTAGCAAAGCTAGGTCCGCGCTTGGTTTTATAAAAAGGTGGTCCAAAGAGCTTGATGATCCCTACATTACGAAAAGGCTGTACATGTGTTTGGTTAGACCCATACTCGAGTATGCCTCAGTTGTGTGGTCTCCTTCATATAGGTGCTACGTAGATTCAATCGAATCTGTTCAAAAGCAATTCTTGCTGTTTGCCCTTAGAAATTTGGGTTGGGATCCGATTGCCTCTCTTCCTTCGTATGAAAATAGGTTGCTTCTACTGTCCCTACCGTCTCTTGAGAAACGTATATTTGTTCTTGGCGTTTCCTTTCTAATCAAAGTAATAAATGGTGCCATTGACTCGCCTTCATTACTTGGTGAAATAAGCTTTAATGTTACTCACCACAAACTTAATATACCCTGTACTAAAGGTGGTATACTTCTAATTGAGATTTGGATCAATTTTTTTTCAATACATTCTTTGTACCTTGACCTATGCCCTATATAACATCCAAAAACACTCGGTATTCTTGAGCATTTAAGACAAGTCCCTCTCAAGCTACTTTAGTTTCCAAAAAAATCATTTGACGCTGAGAGATTTCAAAGAAGAGGAAAATATGTGTTTTGAACGATGTTTTCCGTATAACATTGTTGATAAATTACTGTCTCTGAAGCATTTCAAAAAGCTTTTACCGAAGTGATGGAAAAAATATCTCTTAACCCTTTTAGTGCCAAAGAGCACCGTCGCGCTGCTCTCGACAGTTGTGAAAAATGCCACCGACTCGATAGCGCTGAATTTGACATTTCAGTTTTGTGCACGCGCAGCTGACGGCCGTATTACCGTGTTCGTATTTTTATTCATTATATTGCATCCTAATTATCTTCGATAGCAGATTTTTTATATAAACATCGTGATTATTATTTTTTTTAATATTTATTTTTTTATAATTTAGACAACTGGAAGTCCTATTTTCACCAGCTTCTGAAAAATCTACGAGCGACGGGCTCAAACGTGGTCGTAGCTACATGATAATATGGTATTGACGAATTTTGTGGGAACTTAGAAAAATGTTTCTAATGCCAATATATCATAAATTATATACATTCTTGAATTGTAAAAAATAATTATATTTTTCCATTCGTCTGTTGAAAATGGTGATGAGGTTTGCTTCTTGAAAATATGCGTGTTACACGTCGCAATTACAATCACCAAACAAAGTTTACGAATAAATCAATTTTTGGGTCATAAGATAATTTTTATCTAAAGCATATTCAGAGGCGAATCAATAGTTTGATTAAATTTATATGCTTGTTACTGTAATAAACACTTAAATAAATCAAAATTAGTAGCTTAATATAATAAGATATTTTTAAGGGACTAACACAAAAATGGAGTCTTATTTTAAAATTTAAAGTACTAACTTTGGGGTTTTAAACATAATAGTATAAATTTTGAATTTTTTTTTTTTAATCGAAAATTTCAGTTTATTAAGAAAAAAGTTCTACTATATAATCTCATTTCAATTTGTAAATAAAATTTCAAAATTCGACGAAGCGGAGTGTTGCGGAAGGTTCGAATAAATTATGCCATTCATGTTTTTGAGGATATTAAATCTATCCTTTTTTACTTTCTTAAAACCAATTATATTTTAATTTTTACGCAGTTTGACTCCATACCACATGTAACGCATTAAAGAAGGCAATAAAAGTAATTTATAAAGAAGTCTTGTCAAAAAAAAGGCTTAGTAGGGTTCAATATAAAAAAAGACAAGTAAAAATGCCATCAAGGGTCACAGCGGGTTATTAAATATCGCACGCAGTTATTCATATATCAACTTTTTAAAAGAAGAGTTTATATGGGGAGGGAGTGGAAAAGTGGTACAATCTGAAACATTTTGAGAAGCGTTCGTTCATGGGCTGAAAAACGTCGGTATACTAAACTTTATTAAAATATTTCAAAAATTTCGATCTGATATGGGTGGATGGACAAACAAGCTTAAATCGATTAGGAAAATAAGTCCGAATCAATCGTCATAAAAAAATCTAAAATAATGAATGTATCTCAAGTCTGTTTGGGTCGGCATAAACTTAATGTATACCACAAAAGTGCCGTAAGGCTCCAAAACAAATAAATAGCACACTGAATAAAATGTCAAACACTATATTAAGAAAAGGGAAAAAAAATTTTAAAATATTTATACTTTAGAAATTTTAATTTTAAAGAAAATGCTTTTCTTACCTGACAGAAGGAAACAAAATCACTACTCTTAATTATCTCATACTTATTTCGCGTCATAAAGAAATTTTGCTAAGATATGTACAAAAAAAAAATTATGTTTACAGAGCTGGCGCGTTCCTCTGAAAGTTGTACAGGCTGCCATATTTTAAGACCTTCTAAATGTCTCTCTGCAAACATTTATAAGTTTTTCACATCAAGAAAGTTATATTCAATATATAAAATTTCAAGTGTAAATCGTAATCAAAATCGAGGAAAACATCTCAACATATATAAATCTTACTTTCGCATATATTTTGTAAGAAAGCAATTATTTGGATATGTAACGAAATATTATATCAAATGCAGTATAACTTCAGGCGCCTACTTGTTTAGAGAATTTTTGAAAAAATAAAAAAAAACTCTCATTATTTATACAAACGTTTAAGAATGTACTTGACCTAAGTCTTTGTTTAAATGAAAATTAAAATGAAAATAAAAATCAACTAAAATATCTATATGAAAATAAGCAAGAAAATCGTGATATATTACAATAAAATGTTTAAAAACTTTTTTAAAATAATATTGAATGCTTCCATTATTGTGGTCATTATAATTACAATACAAACAAAAAGTGAAAATGCAGATTGTGCCAAAACTACCAAGAACAACAATAGCAGCAACAGGAACAGCGGTAGCAACAACACCTGTATTAATGAAAATTATAAAGAACTGATGAAAGCAGCATTTTTTATAAACACAACTGACACCCGCTCTCAGCATGCACAGAAAAGACAAAATGAATCACTGCCTCACAAAGCCGGCTTATGCGCAAAGAAAAGAGGTACTGTACTATTTACGCAATTAGCTTCCTTTTACAAAGTATAATTTTTTATAATTTGTCGTTCAGCAAATCAACAACCGTAGCTTCATTGTGATGTGCAGACAAAAAGCCCAACGTGAACACGATGTTCTTTGTTTTGCGCCTCAATAAAATATGTATATCTTTTTTGTTTATTTTGTTATTTCTTAATTCTTTAAATTAATCTCGTGTCAATTTTTGCGTGTTACTCGTCCGCTATGTCTAAAGTTTATTATTTTTACAGTATATTTAAAGATTTAAAATATGTAAGCACAAAATAAATTCTTAAGTGAACTCTAATAAGACCTTTGTAGTATCGTTAATTGTACTTTTCAATTGTCTTTTTTAGGTCGGGAGCTAATCTATTAATTTTTCCGTTTAGCCAATATGTTTCCGTACACGAATTTTTTGGGAACGTGTCTATCGTGTAAAAAGAGGATTAGGTATATTTTGTTATTTGCGGGTGCATCTGATCGTTAGTAATTTTCCTTTTTTTCACTTGAATTCGCGAAACATTCCGTTTTTTATTTTTATTAAATGAATGTTGCTTGATTATTGCGTACTTTTGCGCACTTTTTCAAAACATTTGAAAAGAAAATCATAGATAAATAAATTCTCCAACCAAACCGTGCAGTAATTCTTCTTGGAACTATATAAAATATCTTAAGCAATCTGTAGGTGTACATTTGCACTATTAAACTCTCTTTGTCAAATTTCGTTAAAATACCAATTGAAATAAAAAGGTGAGAAGCGCTCCATTCACTTTTGTTTGAATTCTACAGCTTGAGAATGGATGCGGTTGAAAAATCCATGAGAAATAAGCGTTAAACGGTTAAAAAGCTTAGAAAGATTAGCAAAAAGAAGTAACAACATTATAGTCAGGGCAACGCCGACCATTACATACCCTACACCACTTCGCCTGGTACAGTTATTTTCTTCGTTTTGATAATAATACGCTAAAAATATATATTATTTTCGTGCAAAGCCACAATTTTTATAAAAGCTCGCATACAGGAAGATTAGATTTTCTCTATATATAAGAGCTTGCTTTTCGTGCTACTGCTTCGATGATCACAAGGTTAGAAGAGATTTGGGACATGTTCTCTCCAATCTTCGTTAAGTTAAAATTAATTATATGTTTAGTTGCGCCGCTCGCGTCATATTTATGCATGTTTATATATAGTAAATTAGGTTGTTTTTCTAAAGGAAAGAAAGAAGAGAAAGCTAGTTGTCGTAAATAATAATAAGATACACCAAGCACGTCTTCAACAAGCGTTGATATGATAGGATATAGCAGTTTTCGTTTACAGATGTTGGGGTCCCGATCTTCCGAAATATCTTTTTTATACCCACCACTATAAGATAGGGTATACTCATTTTGTTTTATTTTCACAGTATATGTCACAACCAAAAGGAAGCTTCAGAGATCCTATGAAGTGTATATATTCTTGATCAGCGTAAAATTCTGAATTGATTTAGTCCTGTCTGTCCGTTTATGCATCACTGCAAAAATGAAGACATCGACTTCAAAGTTGGTAGAAACATTGGAAGTTTTTGCGCGCAGGTTAATATATGTTCTCAATAATTTGTATAAAAATGCCAACATCTGAGAATATGTTTGAATACGTTTGTTTACAATTCTCGATAATTTTGCATGTATTTGTATAAAATTTCTTGCCTTTATGGAGTAAGCGTATAAAATTTGCCACGAAACTTTAATTCACCAAAAGCTCTACCTAGTCAACAATCACCAACGTCAACAGCAATAACAAGCAAAGTGACATTTAATGTAGCAACTAAGGTGAATTCCTCGCAACAAGTACGTCATGGTACGTGTTTTTATACGTGTACATAGTATAATTTATTGTGTGCGCTTTTAGTTTTTGTTTTTCTTACTCCTTTTAACAAGTGGTCGATTATCTGTTACTTGAGTTATAATATATTATAACAACCCTCTTAGGGGTTGCATTAATTTTATCCTTTTTTTCGTTTCATTTGTCCAAAATGTAGATAATAGAGTAGATAATCTAAAAGATATTAAATCTTTAGGCAAAAACAAAATCGTATATTCACAAAATGCCTTCAATTCGTGGTTATACGTACAGACATTTGGGCTAACTAGTGCTAAATATTGTATATTTTTTATGTTCTGGACAAGCGTTCGCTATTCAGAAATCTTAATCCTTGGTCTGTGTAACTTTGCTAATAAAAACTTAAGAGTAAAATAATTTGAGTT
Source organism: Glossina fuscipes (assembly GCF_014805625.2). NCBI lineage: Eukaryota > Metazoa > Arthropoda > Insecta > Diptera > Glossinidae > Glossina > Glossina fuscipes. Next base: position 2,634,448 of record NW_023998564.1, read on the forward strand.
TGAAACCTAATGCGTAGAAGTGAATTAACCGAGGGACACCCATCTCAAATAATAACGAGAATTATTTAAAATGCCATTTATTTTATCCAACTGTAAATCGTCATTAGTTCCATTTTCTGTTACAAGGAGATTTATGTCATTTGGACTTAATTCTTCTTCTTCTTTTCACCGCCTTAGTAGCTGCATCTTTAACAAATCGCTTTCTACAATTATATATAACTATTTATTCCTTTTCGTAATTAGCAAGTAAAAACATTGTAACGGGGAACGGCTGACTATCAAACACTCTAGGCTACTGCGCTTGTTACGGTTTTTCATATGAATTTCCACAATTAGGCGCTGTATAGGAAGTGATCGAAGAAATGGGTTGGCTGTACTAATTTCCATTAAAATATACCAAAACTTGCGGCCTGTACGTTGAACATAAACAAACATGGGACGCACAAACCGACAATGATCCGACCGCAGTGATCCTGAATCGATCGATATAAAAATCCGTGGGTCTATATTAAGTCCTTGTGGCTAATGCATACATCCGCACAAACTTAATATACCCTCGTACCACAATGCCACAATGACGACGAATATTTCACAAACAAATTCTATTTGAATGCATGTGTTGCAAAAGATTCCTTTCTTTCTGTTACTCTCTTCTTGGTGTTCATTGACGACCTCCTGTGCGTAACAGGAAATCCTATCTACTCGTTTGCAAATAACAGCAACTTGTATCACTGATTTTCCCTTAGTAAGAGACCATGCAGCAACGAGATACAGCACAGACGCTGCATGGTGAATGACCTATTAAATCTGGACCTCATAAAAATATCTGAATGGAGTCGGGCTAATAGAATAAGGTTTAATGCCACCAAAAACTCAAAGCTACCTCTTAACACAAAGGAAAAGTGATAAACAATCTCTCTTTTTGTGGTGTCAATGTGAAAGAATGGGCAACCTTTGGTGTTCTAGGCATTAGAATACAAAACGGTGTTCGTTGGACAAAACATGCCGAGGAAGTTTCGGAAGAAGCACACTTAAGTTTTTTAAAAAATACTTCACTGCAGCCAATAGCCGTTTATGCTGCCTGTATCCGCCTAAAACTACTCAAACTAGTGACAAAGGCTCTAGTGCTCATGGGTGGCGAAAATGTGTCTAAAACTCTCGAGATTCTTGAGCATAGGCGTAATGAGGGCTGTGTTGTCCTCATGTACAGGTACATCCATGGCAAGTGTTCTACCGGGACAAAAGAGATTTGTCCATCAACTAAGTTTTTTAACAGGACTGCACGGCTTTCTTCTATATACTCATCCTTCATACCGCGTGACACATCACGACAATTATTGTCCGTCTTTAAAACAATCTACCAGTGATCCTTGCCACCGTACCTGATGCCTCCATTTTCAAGTCGAATGTTCACAAACTTATCTCTCCCCACCCCTCCCCTCGCATAACTATTCCAAACGTCCACCCTGCCCACACGTATAGGAGACATCTCCTCATTGGCTGATTATAGAAAAAACAAAAAAGTGGTCTAGAGCTAAAGATAAGTCATTAATTTTTTATTGGTTTCATTGTTGTATATTTTAACTATGCTTAGATTATTTCGAACGAGGAAAACGTAGCGTTTTTCATGTACGCTGGAATCCTAATGAGAAATATATCGTTGAAAGTCTTGAAAATCCAGCGGTAAATTCTTCCAAATACTCACCACATCCCCGCTTAAAGGTATCAAAAACAACTAAAATCTCATTGAATCCGAAAATTTATTTGTGCCGCGATAAATATGAACTCCGCTGCTTAAATAAAACGTTAGCTTTTCGTGAACGTATCATTAAGACCCTTGAGAAAGCGGTTATTGAAGTGGTAAATGAAACCAATCATTATAATGTGGATTTTAAACCAGTATTTGGTAGCAGTTTCGAAGAACAATATTATCCCTCGTCCTGTTTAATGATGGAAGCTGATGTACGAGTTTTGCGGCGTAAAGATCATCCGTTTAATAAGCTGCAGTTCGGCAAACTTTTTCCCAAACAAAAACTTTTTCGTCATAGTAAAAAGATAAAAGCCTGTGCTATAGTATCAAGCGCTGGATCTATGGCGGGCTCCAAATTGGGACGATTTATAGGTAAGTAAAAAAATAGTATATAAATCGACTATAGCCAAAGAAAAAACTATCAACAGAGAAGTATACGATACTATTTCGAGCTTAATTCAAAAAATTCTTTTAGTTTACATTTAGATCTAAAACTTTCGAGAGTAACTTATATCCAAATATGTCGTTCAAAATTTTCATCATTCATTTTCATATTTTATATCTGATGAAGTAAATTTCAAACCATAGCTCAAATAATAACTGTTTATTCTTTCTCCGGGTATTTTAAACTACCAATAGGTTCAGATTCAACGATCATCGCCAACGATAATGCCTTAGTTGTACAACTATCACTAACTATCAACCCGAACCTCTTTAGAAGCTTCCAAGCTTTCGAATCTTGGTTGACGATAAAAGAGTATAACGTGGAAGGTATTATGAAATACGAATAAGCAATTTCTGTCAGAGTAGAGATTAAGTTTCTACTTGAAGGTGCATGAATCCGCTGTGAGAACTGAGTATGTTTTAATTGCACAATCTCTTAGGAGCTAGCTCTTATTGAGTAAGTAAATGTTGAGATTATGTCCGATAGTCTATAGTCGTCTAATGCGGTGGCTGTTGGTAGATCTAGTCAACCAACCTAGGCATCATCTTCGCAAGTTACCTACAGTTGCCTTAAGTTTTTGGTCAATGAAAAAAGGAAAATTGAAAGAAGGAAGGAAGACTGAAAGAATACATTTTTCGATCTCATAATCAAAACGTGGCAATTCCCATAATATATACCAAGCCTACGTACCTGTCTTAGATCCCTTCGAGAAAAGCTATCACAAGTCTTATCTGTCCCTTAAGATATGAAAATTCATGCCTTCGACAAATTTATGACCGGCAAAACGAGTTCCAATATTTATGTAAATTGAGCTGCGGATCAGCTCATTATATGGTAAGTGTTAGAAGTAATGAATATGTAATAAGAACTTTTTAAGTAACATTCGGGTGAGACATGGACCTTCGTAATTGTGTCTAGAATGAATATTTCAATGTAATTTTTATATTCAATCGCTACGCTAAATGTGTCTTCCCATGTGTGTCAGAAAGCCTACAGAGCATCGATATCATCGAATCGATTCCGGTTTCAGAGTTCTCGAATGCAGCCTCGTTCATGTCTTTCACTCAGTCCACCATTTTCGGATTGCTCGCAGACGAAAAAGTTGAGTTAGAAAGCTGGTTGAAGCTTATAGTTTCCAAAACCAGTTTACTTTAACTTGCTCATAATAAGAAAAAAACTATATATAATCTGCAAAGATCTTCTGAAACTGTAGCAAAAAAAGAATTCACAATCCACTATGCAAACAGTTCCCAAACCGACTGAATAGCTGATCGATTTCTCACACAATATTTCATAATTCTATCAAAGATTGAACCTATGGCATCTATAATTTTCTAAGTATTTATTTCTGTTTTCAATCTATTTTCATGTAATCACTAGATACTCATGATGTCGTAATGAGATTTAATCATGCACCAACGCGAGGATACGAAACTGACGTGGGGAGCAAAACAACTATACGTGTCGTGAATTCACAAGTAAGCTTTAGTTAATATTCTCTATACGCATTTCTCTTCATAATTATTGTTATTCGTTTTGGTAAAGCAACAAGTTAAACACAACTTATTTATTCATCATAGTAATAAAAAGAAATACTTCCTCCATATGTGTCTAAGTATGTTTGACAATATAAAATATATTGAGCTCTCGATTAGCAAAGCTAGGTCCGCGCTTGGTTTTATAAAAAGGTGGTCCAAAGAGCTTGATGACCCCTACATTACGAAAAGGCTGTACGTGTGTTTGGTTAGACCCATACTCGAGTATGCCTCAGTTGTGTGGTCTCCTTCATATAGGTGCTACGTAGATTCAATTGAATCTATTCAAAAACAATTCTTGTTGTTTGCCCTTAGAAATTTGGGTTGGGATCAGATTGTCTCTCTTCCTCCGTATGAAAATAGGTTGCTTCTGCTGTCCCTACCGTCTCTTGAGAAACGTAGATTTGTTCTTGGCGTTTCCTTTCTAATCAAAGTAATAAATGGTGCCATTGACTCGCCTTCATTACTTGGTGAAATAAGCTTTAATGTCCCTAACCGCTTCTCCAGACATGTACATGTATTTGGTTAGACCCATACTCGAGTATGCCTCAGTTGTGTGGTCTCCTTCATATAGGTGCTACG
>NW_023998564.1:2638769-2667207 GCF_014805625.2 Glossina fuscipes
CTTGGCTTTTCCTTTGTATACAAAGTAATAAATGGTCCTATTGACTCTCCTTTATTGCTTGGTGAAATAAGCTTTAATGTCCCTAACCGCTTCTCTAGGCATTTTATCCTGGTTAAGCTTAATCAGTGTAAATTTAATTATGAGCTGTTCAATACGCTCAGAGTTGTTTGCAAGAACCTAAATGACGTCTACCACTTATTCTCGTTATCGGACTCTTTAAAGTCCATTAAAGCGACATTGCTTAATACGCGCGATTTACCTATGTCGTATTTAAACTAGCTTTTATCCTTAAAAAGTCGTTACGTTTCGAAAGTGAATTATTGTCAATTTATTATTGGTTGCCAGGCTTATGTATGTTTGCGATGGCTTAGGGGTTCATTTGCAATTTGGTCCTGTACCGGTTGCAAGTGTGCTCCTATGCTGATAGTGTACATGCTTTTTTTTTTTCTTTTTCTTTTTTTTTTTTTTCTTCTTATTTGTTTTATTATACTTATACTCAATTTTATTGTTAATTAATATAAGTTTTGCATTAAGAGCCAATTGAAATCGACTGTTATTTGTTTAGTTGAGTTTCTAGTATAAGTGGAATAAATACAATAAAATAAAAATAAAATAAAATAAAAATAAAATAAAAAGATTTACACGCAATTTCCTTACAGGTTGTCACTAAAACTGAATTTGATTTTGCGCATGCGCCGATTTTTCAAAATGTCACAATTGCTGCTTGGGATCCAGGCAAATATAATGCATCTCTGGAAGATTGGCTTACAACCTCCGATTATGATTTATTTTCAAATTATGAAATTTATCGTCGTCGCTATCCGAAATCACGTGCCTTCCTCGTGAATCCCCACTCGATTTGGCGTTTATGGCAGAGTTTACAAACATTTGCGGGTAATCGACTTATACGTAAAAATCCACCTAGTTCCGGCTTTATAGGTATTGCAACATTAAATTAATAGTCATATTACTTTTTAATTTTATATGTTTATAGTCAATTTTATTTTACATATCTATTCTACCTATATTTAACATAGCATGCTCTGCAATTTAACACATCACTCAACCGTCTTCGGTCTGACACATATATGACAGCACTGTTGAAATGTGCCAAAGTTTCGAAGGTTAGTTTACAAATCGTATAGCCCTTCAAGAGTGTTGCCACATATGTGTCAGCCCGAAGATTTATTGAGTAATGCATTTTATCTTACACCGGGTCATTTGAAAAGTTTTTAACCTGACATGTAGACAACATATGTCGTGCAATCGAAATATTTAGTTAGCCAACTCAAGCAGAAGCCGAGCTTATTTAAAAAAAAAAAAAAAACAGAGAATTTGAAAAGTTGGGCGGCGAGTATATGCGGACAGTGTTGATTCATATGACCTGTATCGAATATAATATTTAAAAAGGTAAAACATACAGTGAACATATTAAGGGATAGTTCTGCCTCATAAGGCTAGTAAGCAAGGGATAAACAATATGAACATTTAATTAACATGGGTTTGTCTAACCAGTGTATGTGAATTAAATGTTCATATTATTTTGTCTATTTAGACAAACGGTAATAGATATCAATATAGTTTTTTTTCTATATAAGGTGTTGCATTTTTATTTAAAAATGCTTTCCTATTAATGAACGACCAATTTTTAGTCACTTTTCACATACATTTGTATGAAATAAAGACATGGAGTGTTTGTGGGATATTGGAGCTAACCAAGGGCTCCACATAATTTCAAAGAAAGGGGTTGAATAAAATTATATTGTGGCAAATAGGTGTTTGGACCATATCGTCAAAGTTGAATTCATTTAATTCTAATTCGCTAAACGAAGAAGCTGTTGAACGAATTGATGTGCACATGCTCTTACAGAGAACATGGAATAAAAAATTAGTTAAAAAACCTCTAAAAACCAATTTGTGACTTTAAACTAATAGACTTAAGCTGTAGCTATTAAGTTTAAGTTTCTTGCACTAGTTAGACTGCGAAGTTTTTAAATAATCTGATATGTGATTGTGTAATCTTTAATCGTCAATTGATTGTGTGAATCACTTTGAACAAACCTTTATTAACTGATGTGAAATAACGAAAATTGTTCTTATAGGTCTGGCTTTACTTCTTCCTTATTGTTCCGTTGTACATTTCATCGAATATATACCATCAACACGTTTAAACGGTCGTTGTCATTACTACAGCAAAGAAGTAAATATCATTTTTTATTTTACTTATATGAAATTAATTGTATTCGTAAAAAGAAAACCAAAAATGCTTGCACATAACTGTCGTTTACTCTCAATATGTTGCCGTTTTGAGATATAAAAAAAAGTTAATAAATAAATAAATAAAAACAATTTACAGCATTTGTATTGTATATGTATGCACATGCTTCATGCATATACTTTATATGCGATCCACTTGTTAGTAAAATGTATTTTATATTTGTTTTTATTTCTATCCCTTTCCGCAGATAAATTCGGCATGCACGTTTGGCTCGTGGCATCCATTGGCCGCCGAAAAGCTGATGGCACTTGACATGAATATTGCCGACGATATATCTGTATTTCAATATGGCATTTTGCGTATAAAGCGTCCAAACAAATTATTGTGCGGTTTTAATTTTCTCGGTTATTAAATCCGAAGCACTATCATCACAAAAATATTCTGTCGTCAATGCAGCACACCTTGTCTATAAAATACTGAATTCAATAGTGCTAATAAAAACAGAAAAGAAGCGAAGATTCAGTCAGTACTACAATGAATGCTTTAATATCTCCGAAAAGTGGAAACTTAATGAAATTAAATTTATTTCCATATTTCGCTTTTATGTTAACTAGATTTACTATTAATTACAATTGGTATGTAAGAGATTTTTATCATATTTCGATTTTAAGCATCAAAAGCTTTAGACCTTAAGTTTACTTTTATAATTTTAAAATATTACTGGTTTGCCGCTTGGCTTACAAAATGAATTGAAAATTAATGCTAGCTTTTAGCAACTTCATCTATTGTGGGTGCCCAGCCACTGGAATATCAAGATTGTCACTGTATTGGAATCGTCACCAGTGATTTTTATATAACTAAACCAATTAGAAACACTTAACCCACCTTTAAGTACCCTGCACCACACTAAAGTTATTCACATAACGATTTTTAAAGACAAAACACGTTATATGCGACGTGACGAAGAAGTAGTCCGATTCGAACCATTTTTTAATAGCGTTCGTCCCTTGGCCGAGACAGATCAGTGTATCAAACTTCATTGCAATAACTCAAAAATCTCAATCTTAATTTAGTTGTCAAAGATTTTTTATTTTCCAGGGGCTCTTGCGTCCATCAAAACAAATCACAAATTAAATAAGGTTTTGTCACCATAAAAGGATCTGTTGTCATGAGAGATCCCATATGATCCAAATTACTTATGATCGATTTATTAAGCATAAATATTCCTCATAAAACAATACTTTTAGCCTTATTTTTCATTAGAATCCTTATGTATCTTGGGATACAAAAAAGAGACTTACGCTCGCTGAGGTTAATTTTCACGTTCACGAACGTATTTTTATCAAAAACAAAATTTCATCTAAAAATATTAAAAGTTAAGCCTTTTTACCATATCAAAACTCAGTGTCCGTGAAGCTGTGGGCTTCAAGGTTGATACTCGCCTGTATATCTTCGCTCGTACGCCTTTTGATTACGAGATATAATAGATTTTGCTCTAAACAATGCTCTTTGCATTATTCGGTATACGAAATTTAAACGGAGGTTCGAATTTTCCCACAATCAATTGAACTTTATATCGCTTTAGCAAGGCTCGTGCACATTCAACACTTGACGAAGAGAATTTTAATAATTTCCAAATCATTTTAAATTTGGTACTTTTCCATAACTTAACACAAACTGAAGTGTCAACAGGACTTCAAGGAAATACCCGGAACAAAAATCCAGTAGGAAGACCGCTTGAATATATTATGCCATAAGATAAGTCATATTCCAGCATATTGCAAAATTTATAACAAAAAACATTACTTTACGTCAACTGCATAGTCATAACTCGCATAAGACCTTGATAACATAAACACATAATATATTTCTTAAGTGGTTGGAAATCTAAATAGTGGGCCTCCTTTGTAATGCGTGATTAAAATATTTAGTGTTTATTTACTCTCTTTTATTTTAACAAGGAATAACAACAGCATTCAACGGCAGCACATTTAGGTTTTATTAAATTGAATGAAATGAAAAATTACTCGTTTCAATCAGTCACTATTCATCCGTTCATTAATGCTGTTAACATAACTACGCTTCTATAGACTACTGAACTGAAAAGAAGTTTCGTTATTTTATGCCCACAAGTAGCGAATGTCGACTTTCGTCTTTCATCTTTAAGTGTTTTGCTAGTAAATATTATTGTTAACGGTTCTACGAGATGCCTATTCATTCTTAGCTATTGTTTCTCATTCGTTTATGTATTTTATTTGTATTGCCTTTTTTTTGTTCCTTGCCTTCTGCTTCTTCTTTCCAACCAACAAAAGGTAGCTACCTAGCTATGCAGTTAACAAAAGAAGGAAATTCGCATGCGAACCATATTGAAAGATAATCATATAAATAATCGTTAACAAATATGCGTTTCTTCGTTTTATAGATTATACACTATTTACGTGGATTCATAAATATTGCGGAACTCTAAACTTTACTAAAATAATAAAAACAACGAATACGACGTAGCCTTGAGCAGACCTTGACAGCGGTTTGCACTTAGGGTGCAGTTAGCTAGCTAGTTGAAATATTAAGAAATCAAGCAAAATGTTTATGACGTTTTCTTACACAAATTCAAACACTTGTGATATAAGAAGCACTTGAAATGGACCCACCTTTTATTATTCTGATCGCTTCTTAATCACTGTCTGAATCACTTTCCGAATCTATTTAAGCTTATCTGCCTTTCCGCCCATCTTGTTTGCTTATCTTCACCGCGAGTGTGACCACTTCTTGGACCAATACTTCCCATATAAAGCCTTATCTTGAAGTTTGCTTAAATTCTGGGCGCTGCAAACGTATCATTTACCCATTTATTTACTTACACATAAAACTCAACTAAAAGAGATTAACAGTCGAATCCAGTCGACTCTTAGAAATAAATCTTACAGTAATTATTACTAAAAACTAATATAAGGCGTAAAGAAAACAAAAAATAAATAAAAAATAACAATTAAATAATAGTTCATGAATAAATAAATAAGAAAGAAAAAAAAAAGCATATACACAGCTAGCACAGAAACATACCCACAACCGGCACAGATGCAAGTTGCAAGTGAACCCCTAATTGCAAACATGCAAATGCTTGGCAACCGATAAGTGTAACAAGTGCAAACAACACCAATTAATTTTCGAATTATAATGAAATGTTAAGATTCAAAGTTAATTTAAACAGACTTTAAAGGATCCGATACTATATATATATTATTATATAAATTATATTTACATTGACTTAGCTTAGCGAAAATAAAGTAACTAGAGGAGCGGAAACACCAAGAGAAAATCTATGTTTCCGAAGTAACAGTAAGGATAACAGAAACCTATTTTCATAAGGGAGAAAAGAGGCAAGCGGGTCCCAACCAAAAATCCTAAGGGCAAACAGCAAAAGGAATTGGAAACTGCTTTTATTCTAAAAATATAAAAAATGAATCACATCCATCCAACGTTATAGAGTATAAAAATCTAATTCTTTTCCTTATTTTTAGAATCACGGTGATGGGTATAAAACATTCAGTTAGTTTTTCAACTTTTACCAAAAATAGAGAAAATCATATCAGAGCATTATAGTGGGATGTGGCCGACAATTTGAAAAAGAACTATATGAAATATGAGTGGGTACAACGCACTGGAATAGGACTGTGAATTCTACGCTTTCGTGATGGTTAAATGCTAGACTGCGGTATAGATAACTTTCTTGCCTTCTTTCTTAGATGCTTTCTTTTATCTACTTTTTCACAGACTGGGTTCATAACCGCAACTAATGTTTTCAAATTTTCGTTTCAATTTTAACTGCTGTACTTAGTGCCCCATTAACTCAGTAGTACATCAATTGAACTGTCGGATATATATGTGAAAAATTTTTCAACAATTTAACTTTCAGTATAAAAGGAAAGCGCAATTGAATGGGAATAAATCTACTCCATGCGTTCAATTTTCTTCTTAACATTTTTGTTAAGCTTTTCCACTGAATTGGCCCATTCTTGGAAGTATTGCGGTGTGACAGGGTTAAAAAATCCTATGGGTGGAGACATATGCTTTGAGGGTACGGAGCATTCATTTTGCAACCCCAAAGAACGCTTTGAAGAAGTAAGTAATCGTTTTATGTTCAATATTTCAAAAGAAGTTGTGATAATTTGCTTTTCTTTAGAAAGCACTATACTTTAGTGAGCATATAGCTGCATTTGTTCCGACTACAAGGAAGTTTAAAAGAGTTGTATTACAAATTCACAATGAGTATCGTAACAACGTGGCCGGAGGAAAGGCGCATAGTAAGGCATCCAATAGTTATTTTCCTATAGCTGGAAGAATGCGGGAATTAGTATGGGACGATGAATTAGAATACAATGCAAAACTGCACTTGGCTGCAGCAAAAATGATGGCTCATGACAATTGCCGTAACACGGTCCGTTACATATTGGCTGGGCAAAATTTGGTTAGAGTCGGAAAGAATATATAAATTACCATTAATATGATTTTTCTATAGGGCTCTACTGCAACGGATAATAAAATGACTGTACTTGAGGCTGTTGTCGATCAATTGAAATTGATGTACAATGAGAAAGATCTTGTAACCGATACATCGAAATTCGCGGACAAGTTAAGGAGTGAAGAGTATGTATCACTTTGCGTAAAAATATTTTACGTACATGTTTACATATACGTGTTAACGTATAGTGTTCAAAGATCCGGTCATTTTACGCAATTGATGGGAGATAGAAACTCACGGGTTGGATGTGCTTTTGCTCTAGGACTTAACTGTACTCATCAGTAAGTATATTTTTGCTAATACTATGCTTATAATGTAAGCAATTGTTTACCATTCATGCGAATATAATAACTTCTAGAAGTGAAAATTATGGTAAATTTCTCCTCCATCAGTTACATAATTGTTCTTTATAAAGGAGCGAAAATATTTCGAAAGCATTTTGAACTTGAATCAAAAATAAATAATTTAAAAATTTACAGCAAGGGGGACGCGAAAGTCTATTCATATTGCTATTATTTGGCTTGTCACTACGATTTCTCGAATGTCTCGCGATGGCGCCTGTACAAAACGCATCCAAACACTCCGGGTGCTCATTGCAGTGAATGGAATGTCGGCATGAATACTGACCCTAGATACAGTCACCTTTGTGAAGCAACCCCAAAAGAACTATTCGATTACTCTGATAAGAATGGTTAACTTGTGATCTGGTGACGTATGAGAAGATGAAAAAAAAATGAAAAAACGACAAAAATAAAAAGAATTTATGCGGTTTTTTTTTATAATTTAATTATGTGCTAGTCCATTCCGAAATTTACTTTTATTGTTTTTGCGACTTTTTAGAAGACATTTCGAATAAACATAATTAGTAATCAAAAGCAATTTTGTTTTAATCCGTAAGTGGAAACGATTATTTTCCGCTCCGATTTTTTTTAACATCACATTACAATTTGTTGAGCACATCGTGTATAGATGCACTATATAGGTCCTATTTTTCAAAGGTGCTAAAAATATATAGTTGCAAGCTACTTATTTATTATTTGAAACTACGAAATGTTAGCTAAGAGATTACCGAAACCGAACAATATTGGAAAATAATACATTACATTGCAGTTTTCAATAAAGTCGATAGCCTTAGATCTTTAATACTTTAAAATTTATATCTCATGCCAAAAGTATGAATCCATACTTGCACCGGTGATGACTTGAATTTGGTGGTGGCCCACTTTTCTACAGATTTGCTTAGCAACAGGAATCGGCAGGTTATGGCACTCACTCACACATATCAAAGAATTGATTTTTATTGCGAACAAGCAACTCCATGAACATATGAAAGATTGAATTGCGGTCACAAAGGTGACGCATGCACGCTTGCCGCGTAGTTTAGACACAATATTGAAGGATTAATCTGTTCGCAACTTGTTATCAAATAGTCTTAAAGGCAATAAAAAAATTTAATTGTTCAGATAAAAATTTCATGAGAATCATTTTTAGTTAAAACTCTTTGCGCCAAACTGTACATAAAACTCAAAAGCATTGCAGACCAATCTTAAGCGATAATGAAAAACATCTACCGTTCAATGTCCAAGCAGAAATGTCGAAGCGTTAATATGAGGGTCTCAACCACACTCTCTTATCTCCGGTATTTACATCACAACGAAAAAGCTGACGAATTGCGAACAGCTTTGCATGGTATCTTCATGGGAGGGAGGAATCCTTAGTCCCACTAAACATACATTACGTCTAGCGTTACAATTACCACCTTATAGCCTATCAACCTCAAGAGCAAAAATTTGTAAATTTCAGCTGCTCGATATTCCCACATGTTTATTTCGCCTTAGTCGCAATAAGATATTTTCTATCGGTGAAGCGATTGATAATTTTAAGGCTTTTTTTATTTTCCAATGAAACTTTTTTTACGAAAAATGCAATAATTCTTGGAAATTATATTAAAATGTACATTTTTTCCACCGCTGTTTTAAAGTTACATAATATGGTATGAAGAGAGCATATGTTAATTGCTTGTTCAACATTACAGTCACGTTTCTCAACAATCAAGTCGTGAGTACGAAAATATTTCAATCTTATCAAACAGCATGTAAGAGAAGAAAAAACAAAAGTATGGAACAAATTTCAAAAATGCAAATGTTGAACGATTTAGAACCGCTTTATTCTTTAGTTTATGTTGAAATTGGAAGATTTTGCATTAAGAGCACTTACTACTGACTTCTCAATAATTTGGCTTTTGTGATCTCTTCTCTCATTCTCTTGTTGGGCGGGTGGATTGCCTCATAATCGAGAAACACAGTTTTTAAGGGAACTTTCTTATTCCTATTACTTCGAACGTGGAATGTACAACGTAACATATGTTGTTGTCAATTCTGAATAAATGAACACTATTTTCACGCTATATTTCAAATTTTCCATCTAGACTTGCTTTAAGTTATCTGGTGTTCATGAGAATACATATTGAAATGTTACTTAATTTTGTGCACCCCATGTCAAAACTGTGTTCATTTTATTCAAACGTGCGCACAGTCCAAATGACTTTTTGGAGATCCAATAATGTAAATCCACACATCCCTCCTCAGTCTAAATCGATTTAAGAATGATCCTCTCTTCGCTTAAGTAATATCTGATGATTGCAAACATTATGCAATATATTGACTTTAAATTTTGCAAAAAATTGGAAACAGATTGGAATTGAAAATCGAGCAAATCGATTGAAGGACACGCCTAGACTACAACATGAACTTAAAACATCTGTGTGATCAAAAGCGAGAAAGTGGAGTTTTTTGTTATTACTCACAAGGTGGAAGAGCAATAAAAATTTTAATATTCTATGAGCTATTCAGTAGCTGGGATAAATGCGAGCACTTTCAGAGCTCTCTTCGATGCGTAAAAAAGAAGTAGAAATCTAAGTACACTCTTCGATTATATGTACAATATATAAAAGCAATTTCGTAAAAAAATTGGCAGCGACAACACAAGAATGAACCGTAAATGGTTTTATAATAAATTTACATTTTTTGTCGATTTATCATGTATTCTAAAGACGTGAAACAGGCATTTTCCGCTATGAAAAAAAAAGAGAAGATAAAAAAATAAGTATTATATTTAGCTGTGACTGAATTTCTCATATCTACTATGCTTAAAAAAAAAAAATAGTAACAAAACGGAAATAACGAAATTTCTCTAGCATACAATAAGGACGGACGCGATCGATGTCTGCATTTTCATGTAAGATATAAGATTACCCATAGAACTATCTAGAAAGAAATTTCTATCGTTGTATCTGTTGCAATTTATGAGTAATGCATAAGAAATATACTTTTTTATGCTGTTTTATGTTGTATTGCATGTCCTTTGATCAATTTGACTCAATTCCAAACAGCGTAACTAATACAAAATCGAAAACTTAACTTTAGCAATCGGAAACCTGTTTCTCACGAACAGACGGATACACAGACAGACATGCCTGCATCGATCAAGAATTTGATACAAAACGAGAATATGTTAGTGGGCTCCGTGGCTTCTCCGTGGATGTTGCAAAACTTTTGAAAAATTAATTCCTCCATGCGTGTATACAGAGCAGCAAACAATTATAATACTTTGTGTTTTGTTGTTGTAACACCATAGGCATTGTGCGTTTACTTTCAAAATATTCATCAGGTGACGAAAGTCAATGACCAGAATCAAATAAAGTGCATAAGACAATAACGGTAATGTTTCTTGGGAACAGTATGACTTATGACTGCACCAAATTGCAATAATAACAAAATTAATGACAGCGCTAAAATGATGAAAGAAAAGTCTTGTCAAAGCAGTTACAACTGAATTCTCATGGGTCTTCGGAAGATCTAAGAATTCTTGGATTTCTTTCATATATATTCTTATACGCACAAATCTGTAAGATTAACTAATGGTTAACTAATTCGGTAATAAGATACTATTGTAGAAAGTAAAAATCACATCTTATCCTATTTCTCAAAAGAATGAACGAAGAGTGAAGAATATCATTTCTAAACCATTGACTTATGCGAAATTTATTAAAAATTTTTTGAGAAATGTTCAAAAATTCCGCTGATAACCTATTTAAAAGCATACGTGTCTGCATATACTTTATAATAATGTTTATATAAATATGTAAAAACGGAAAAAAATATTTTCAAGAATTTTCTTGGAATAAATAAATGGATAAGCTCAATGTCTCTAAGCACATACGGGATGATTCAAAATTCCGGATAAAATTGAAAACACATCTGGCATACTTAATATTATATACAATTTCTTTATCTTCAATGCAGTACAAAAACAGGAACGCACGTAATGAGTAAAGAAAAAAACTCTCCTATAAACGTTAAATACGCACTGTGATGCACAGTAAATATCCAGCATCTCTAACGCATGCATAAAATCTGCACACTGTTTTCTTTCCTAAGTCTTCTCCAATCAGCTTTTCAACAGAGGTTTTTAATACTGAATTTTTGCATGACCTTTTTTTATACGAAAATTTCAATTGACGTTCTGAATTATGCTCTAAGTTACTGCTTACGAGATGTTAAGGATTAAGCATACCGGTGTATAGTATTATTTATTACAAGCTTATCAGCTTTATCTTTGTCTATGGATATATGTGGCACTTGTAGGCGGAAGGTATGCAATGCCAAAGGACTGCCCAAGAAGATCCTGGCAGTAGGAGCCACCTATGAACACTTCTTTGAGCAAGCAGCTTCTATTCGAGATTCTGATACAAAGTCTATGGATGATTTGGAGGCCAGAGGCGGAGTAATTTTATGGCTGGCATTGATATGTCGAAACCTCTTCTTACAAGTTAAAAAATAAATTATGGAGTAGGTCGAACGACAGTCTAGGATATAAGCAAGAACGATTGTGGCATTATAGTTTGAACTATGGAAACCATGGGGATCAGGGAGACCAAGTGGGTAAAGAGTAAGCGCAAGGAAGGTTTGTATGTGTTTTCCAACAACTATGGTGGGGAGGATCTTGGTGAATATGAATACCTTAAGCGTATCGGGGGTGCACTGAAACACTAAAAGTGATGCATAGGTCACGCTTTGACCGAAAGGGAGAGCAAGCTCAGCAGAGAGAGTTTGAACGATACACAAATTCTCATATCTGGCACTCCAAGTTTAGTATAAGCCCTGTAAGACAATCCTGCGTCTTGCAAATTAGTTGCCGTAAGTTATCGCTTGCAAAAAACTTGAAAACCAACGAATTTGTCTGTAAAAGTTTCTTCTCAAATTCTAGAACATAGAAAGCATACCTAGTTTGCTTTAAATCTCTCATCCTTAAGCTACATAAGCTACCTGAAAAGTGTTAAAGTGGTAAGTGTTATCAACAACGATTAAAAAGTATTAAAAAAAAAAATTGCAGAAAAACTAAGAAAATAAAGAGAATAAAATTCTTATATAAATTGAGAATATAGGAATAAGAAAAAAAAGGAAGAAAAACATTTAGTATGAGTTGACAACAGGTGTAAATCCTTGTTGAAGATGAACCTCCGCACCATTATAAATACGCAAAAGTTTAGCAACCGATAATAGTGAAGAAACTTAGTTCAGTTATCGAATCTCTTAAAAATGTCGAGAATAGTAGCTAATCTAGATCGACATCGGCAGGCTGCGCGCATTTAGGAGAGTTTATTCGCTATGTTTAATGCCGGAGATAAAGCAAAAGATATCATTTGGATCTTTGCAAAGGACTCTGAAAGCATTAAAAAGCTCGTAATTGTATCTACATTGTCTATGCCTTAAGAATGTAAAGTTCCTAGCGAAACCGGTCTGGGCATTAAAGTTTATCTCTCCAAGTAATGTCGGCGAATCGTAAGTACCATTTATTAACTTAATTATGAAGGAAAGACAAAGAATAAATCCATGTCCTTCAAGTGGCGGCAAGGGTAGCGAAAGCAATCTGTTTTCGTAAGGAGACAAGCGTGTCCCAGCACAAATTACTTAGTGGCAAAAAGCAGCAATTTAATTTGAAGGGATTCTATAGAATCTCCATAGCGCCTATACGAAATGGGCCGCACAAATATTGGTCTCACTAAGCTCGTATATAGCGTTTGTGTAACATAAGGATCATTAGACCATTGTTTAATAGGCACTGATCCAGCTTTATTTATAGACAGATCTGTGCTTAAATTAAAACCGAGCTAATGGTCGAATACACCCCTAAGTCCATGCAAGAATCTATATTTTCCAATTTTTGTGAATTAATGAAGTAAGCAGCAGTGAATAGACCGATAATAATTTCCTAAAATTTCGAAAGCACCACCTAACCAAGTTATCTAAGTCAGATCGAATGGAGATACAGATGCAATTCCAAGAAAAGACATGAACACAGTATAGTATCGTTAGCGTACATTAACATATGTCTGAACTTAATCACAGAAAGGAAGTTGTTGATGTACAAGACACAGGCAAAGCGTCCCAAATGGCTACCTTGAGGGACAGCTGACGTCACGGTGAATTGATCAGAGATAATGGAGTTAAAACGATCTATTATGGAGCTAAGAGCTTATGCATTTCAATAAATGCAAAGGGAGGAGTTTAAGGATCAATAATTTATGGTTTAATAAGTCAAGCGCTTTACTAAAATAAATGTATATGACACCCGTGCGAGAGTATATCCAATCTTACGTACAGGTGCGGATATACGTGATTTAAACCTTCTCAAAACCATTTCAAAACAAGGCGTAATATGGGAAGTCGTCGAAAAAATTGTCCGACTCAATCCATCTTCAATAGAGTTGGTGTTACGGTTAAAACACACCAGAATATCATATTTGATCAATATATCTCAAAAATTTCGCCTTGTAGCTTGAGCACAAGTAGAAAAGACGGACAATATTAAATGTCGTCAAAATATCTAAAAAATTTCGAGCTGTAAATGTCACTATACAGTGGCAAACAACATAGGCCGGACAGACAGAGAGATAGATAAGCTTAGATGGACACAAATTTCGTTCCTTAAATTGAATGCAAAACGTTCATTAGGTTGAACATAACACTTTATAATAAAAAATCGTTACTTGAGTAACAGTAGGAGTAGCAGTATCTGTAGGATAGTGTAGGGTATGTAATGGTGGGCTGCAGCCCTGTATAATGTTTTTACTTGTTTTTTGCCTGTATATAAAATAATTATTCACTCAAACACATCCGCCTGAGAGGCCGAGTAGGCAAGAGTTTCGACTAACAACTCAATGGTCGTGGGTTCTAATCTTAAGTGCGGTAGAGTTTTTAATAAAGCCGAAATCCTTAGATGCTGGTGCTTTAAGACTTTAGTCTTAGAATTTATTCTCTGGCTAAGTTTATAATGACAATAATAATAATAATATTCACTCAAACAAAATGCAATAAACCTCTTGTGTGTAAACTTGATGTGTGTAAAAATTACGTGTATTACTTATTAATCATTTTATGGTGTCTTCGTATCACTGTATAAAAACGAATTTATAAAACTTAAGATTCGTTTTTTAATTAATAAATTGATTGTACTATGTTCTATAGCAAGTGCATAATTTTCTTCGCGATATCAAAATCATCAAAAATTAAATAGTAAGTAACACACGATTTCACTTGCTTCTTTTGAATTTATATTCGAAAAGATTTGAAAAACAAGAATATCTCTTGTTCAATTTCGAAGAAACTAAACTTACATATAAGTAAATAAATGAAGACTTGACAAAATTAATTTCGCGCCGTGGGCAAGTTCAAATAAAAACTTGCATTAACAATATTGTAAAAAAAAAAATTATTAACTGCAATAAACGCATTACTTGTTACTGCCAGTAAGCTTTGCAAATATTCCATATAAACATTATGCGATTTAATTGTAAATGATGTTTGAAATTTACGAACGACTTGAAAAGCAATAAGTTGTATCGTTTGCAATTGTTACAGATATGACGTGGCGTCGTAAGAGGTTCTATTTAAGTTTTCCTTTCAACATATGCACAGATGAATATATGAAAACTTTGCTAACAAAATACTAAGTAAACTGCCCATGAAAAAGTGAAAAGAAGCGAGGAGAATAAGTGAAAGGTATGGAAAGTGGGTGTAAAAATAACCTAATGTTTTTGGTTAATGAACTGTAATCTTATTCGAATTAACTGCCGGAACTTTTAATACAACTTTAAAGAACAAGTTACCTAAAAATTTTTGCTATTACAAGATAATAATCTCTTTTGATGAATGCCTACCTAGTCGAACCTATTCCTCGACAACTATTATATGTAATTATAAATAGACTTGTATGGCAAGCAATCATTCTTCACTTCCAACCGAGTCAGTTATTTATTTATTCAATTAAAAATTTCGCTTATTAACTTTCTTAAACTATAATAACTAACATCAAGGTTAAAATATGAATTAAAACTTAAAGTTAAACTATGATACGCAGGAAGAACCACGTAGCTTTTGGCAACTTGAAAGAAAACAATAGTATGTGTTCAATGCTTAAGTAGCAATGCTTAATTAAATCTGACAGTTAACATTTTAAACTAAATGTAAATGTAAGAAAAATCTATCTTGTTTTAGTTAATTTTGGCGTTACATTTCACTATAGATTTGCTATTATGAAATACGTTCCCGACTCATCTATTTATTTATTTATTACAAGACTAACTAACTCACTTTCGACATAGTATTCTTAGCCAACTTTTATCAAAAGCTAATCTTCTATGATATACTCAAAACGGTAACACCAACAATAATACCACTTTTGTTAATCTTAAAGTTGAATGTATTAGCTTCGAGAAATATACAGTAAAAGTTCCTTATTCGCTGGGAATACGTTCCATAAAAATGCCGCGAATACAGAAACGGTGAATACGGAATGGTAATTTATATGGCATTATAGCGGATACGTTCCTACGTTGAGAAAATAAAAGAAGAAACCGCGAATACGGAAGGATAATTTATATGGGATTATAGGGGATACGTTCCTAGGTCACAATATATAAAAACAATCAAATATATAAAAAAATCTATTTAATTGAATGCGAGTGTGCATTCAGAGTTTCCCTGTTTAGACAATTTTTTATTTAGGGAAATTACTTAGCTGAAATGAACTAGATTTGGGATTTTTGTAGCAATACTTTATTCATTGAGTGAGATTCATTGAGGTTCCTTTCATTCTGTTTGTTTGCATTCTCAAAAACCGCGAATCAAGAAATTTATGGCCGCGAACATGGGATGTGGTCGCATTTTTTTCATCCGCGAATAAAGCAGGCGCGAATAAGGAACTTTTAGTTAATTGTATAAAATATTAATAATACGCAAACAAACACAAGTAAATTCAAAATGCTCAATAATTAGTTTCGTAACATAATGCTTTTGATCTTATTAACAGACAAAACGGACAAATCAAATAAGTGGTAATGGTCGTTGAACATTCCACACATTACCCGAAACGGATTCAACAGCTCATAATTGCTACGGCATTGCGATAGCTGCAAAAGCACCAAATGTCTTGAGATCCTACTACGGATGTGAATATCAATAAGTTCTTATAGTCGGCGAATAAAGGTCACCATTTATTAGCTTAAGACGAAAGGTTACACCCAACATTTCACGCCTTTTTTTGATGGTAGGCAAGTCAAGAAGCTTCAATGTGTTATTATACCGTGGAAGAGACAGGGCAGGATCCCATCCCCAACCTCGCAAAGCAAACACCAAGGAGTCCCGTTAAACAGACTTCAAGAGATCAATATGGCATCTGTAACTAGGAACTCAAACTAACGAGTATTTAAAAGTTGGCCTAATTAATGAAGTATACAAACAATTCGTAACTTGTAGGTCTTTAAATTCTTTAGACCTTTATTAACTGACAATATGATTGCAAAACACAAATATATCCCAGAATGTGATTGTCAATAAGTTAATAAGGCATCGTGTTACACCATGTAAAACACATTTTACATTTTTCTGAATTCACACCATGCTATTGATTGCGGACCATGAGCACAGCTTCTCAAGGGGTGGGGAGAGCGACAGATTGTGACATGGGTCTACCATGGGTACCTGCCAGTGATGGCTTAACCCCACGGTGGCCCAGGGGCACACAGAGGTTATTTAAACGTAACCCATGCCCTCCAGCGAGACAGAGAATCCCTATAAACTAGTGGTCTAAACAACACTGGAGTCCAGATTGTTTATTGTGTATGGCTCAATAAACCCACTCTGGTCAGTGTTGAGACCTAGAGGGGAGAGGGACAGTTTAACATCATCTGTAAACATTAAAACCCGTGAATGTTGTTTGCACTCCGAATGGTCATTCATGTATAAAAGTAAGCGGGCCAAGCAGACTACCCTGAGAAACACCAAAAGCATCAATTACTCTGGATTGGCAAGAATTCAGCACCACCCGTTGGATGCGACCAGAGGGATAGATACTAAACTAGGCAATCATACTGTCCGAAACACCAAGGGGACGTAGACTATTAACTTATGAAAGCTTTTGAAAAGTCTGTGAAAATAGCATCAGTTTGTTTATGATCGGAAAATGCCTTGTAAATTGGATTACAAAACTCCAGAAGATTGATGGCTGTTGATCTTCTTTTTGAAAACCGTGCTGACAGTGCGATATAATTGACCCGAAAACCGGAGTAAACCTTCTTACTATTAGCGGTTCAAGTAGTTTGAGCAGTGTACTAAATTTGGCAATTTCGCTATAATTCTCAATAAGTTTCCGAGAACCACTTTTGTAATTAGGTTTTTACCGATGTAAAGTAATCTTTTTCAAACAGACATTACAAATTTGAGTAAGGCGAGAGCATAGTAAATCAGAACAATGATGGAAAATTACAGAGGGAACACCATTAGGGCAAGGATAATGACAATGTTTCAACGTTGACAATATAAATACTTCTCCTTCGGTGAAAGACATAGACGGAAAAATATCAAAGGACCTTATAGAATACGGATCATTATCAGATGAAGTATTTCAACATTGGTAAACGTAAAAAATCTGCAAAAAGTTTGGTTATTACAGGCACATCGGGTGATTCGAAATCTCAAAAGCTCATGACGGAAGGAGATAGTTTTACTTTCCGTAATGATTGGTAACACCTACTCGGTAGACACAGAGTCCTTCATCTATTCTTTCCTCTGTCCAGCATCGTATCAACCATTCGGTATCCGACGTTACTGACACGGTCAAGGATCCCGACCCGCTACAATTTGCAGCGGTAGTTAATGTTGAGCGCTCTACTGCTTCAGCATAGCTAACACTCGGGGGGCTAAGTGTATCCATTAACTCCTTATCCCTTCGCAAGGCCAAATCTCGAGATATGTTTCTATTCGTGTCAAACCAGCCAAATCAACTACGCCGACCGATAGCAGCTCAATAGACGACAACCGGTGGGAGACCAGGTCCCCAGTTGGAGGATATATATCTGAACCGGCCCCATAGGGGACGGTCCGCACACTACAGTCCGATTTGAATATTTTTTTGCTGTTTGCGGTGAAGTAGAAGACTTCAGAAACTCACAAACCTCTAACATTTCATTGCACTGCTTAAATTTGGCCATCACCGCGTCTAACAATTTCTTGGCTGTCATAAATCCCAGTTTCGTTTGCACAAACAACCTGTAGAACTCGATGTCTTTTTTCCTGGGCAGGACCGGCGATGTCCTTTTGCACCCCACCGCATCCGATGTCCTACCAGTGCACCCTGCGCACTTGGGATGCCTATACACAACCAACACGTTATATATCGGTCGGTATCAAAACCCGTTTTTGCTGGGCACGGGTTAAATAAACAACACATTTTGCCAAGAACCAAAAATGTCGCTGTCCCTATCCACATGACGGCAAAATTTCAATTCGAAATGGTTCCGCCTTTTGTTAACATTGGTGATAATTTCACACAGTGGACTATGATGGTTTCGCCGCAATCGCTGACCAATTGCTTTTTCATATATTGAAAATCTCATAGATCAATGTCTCAGCTGACGATATGCTTGCTTAGTGCTCCAAAATATTTCCAACATAGTCTACAAGATAGCGCAAAACCATGAAACACCGAATTTTAAATCTCAAATCTGACACCCAGCACGTGTGAAAACGTAAATTCTTAGGTTCATATAATTGAACTTTTATTCCAGAAAATTATTTAGTTGTTATAAACAAACGCGCACAGGAAAATTAATCAACCGTCCACACTCTTACCGCTAATGGGAATTTTATTGAGCACCTTCATAGTGCAGGAGTCATTTAACATCTTGTGTGAAAATCATGCTACCATCTTAAATGATGCAAAAAGTATATAAATCAAAATAGGGCAAAACCTTTGTTTAGAAAATTATTCCAATCAGACTGCTGTTACACCCAAAAACAAGAAGATAATAAAGGCCACAGATAGAATGAACCTGTGTCTTTCTTTGAATTTATCTAGAGGATTAAAGAATATGAAGATGAAGTCCAAAGTAGTAAAGACAGCTACCATCTCTTTCAATAGAGCTCTCTTAAGTAGTTGGGATCAAGATATGGTCGAATTTGGAAGCCTACTTCGTCCAAATTAGACAACGTAAGGTATTTCTTTAAACAACTTACGGATCTACATGAAAACATCTTTGAAACAAGCTGAAAAAATTCAAATTCGGTTTTCTTTTTTTACCAAATTATCAAAATTTGGTATATCAGCAAAAACCGACTAAGAAAAAACGGTGAAATTTGACACTCTAGTGCTGTCATATCAAGGAATGTTGAAGTTACAGAGGGGTTAAAAGTGGATTACTCTCCAACATGGACGGCTTTAACGCGCATGACCGGTGATCTTTTGTGAAACTGAAATTTTCGGAGCGAAATTTGATAAATTATCTTTGGCAATTGCGAACGTGTACAGCTTCACTTTCTAACGTGTCACATGAACTTTTACAAACAATCGAAGGATGCGTTGCTTCTTTCTTTAGCTCATGTCAAGTGCAATATCTTAAATAAACTTTATCCACTGCATTTTATTCACTCTGCACTTCTCAATTAACTAATGAAAAGTATTGAATCTACTCCTCTTATGTTCGACGACAGATTCATAAAATAATAACACCCCCCTCACGACACATTTTCCTTTCCTAATAATCCGATAAAATTACCTGAAGGTAATGAAATACGACAGAAATTTTCAGTCAGCCTATTGTTGTTGAAGTCTTTTATTCATCATATACCACTTGTGGTGTGGACGTATGTAACACCCAGAGTGATTTTATTATACTGATCGCTTCAGAATCACTTTCTGCATCGATCTAAGCATGTCTGTCTGTCTGTCTTATGTGCTTGCTTTTAGCCTACAGATCGCAATTTTTAAGGTATTTTGATGAAATTTGGCTTGAGATATTTTGATGAAATTTTGATGAATTTTGGTGTGGTCGTCTTTATTTATCAACTCTGCACCCTTCACATTAATTGTCGAACTTCATTGTTTGTGTTATGGACTGTTGACACAAAACAATTTTATGACTGCGCTCCATCGATCACGATATTTTGAAAACATTTTTCGCGTATATAAATCCGTTTTTATAGCTTGTTATCAATATCTTTCCTTTCACAGTGTAATCCAAATGTGCTTTTTTTTAGTAACCGCTCCTGTGGAAACGACCCAAAACTTAATTTCGTTTTCGATTAGTTCTCATCTTTCAAATGCACTGTTTGTGCTTTAATAGACTTATCATTATCATAAAATAATTGTACGGAACTCTAGCCTTGTTTGGTAAGAATAAGGGGATGACTTATTCCTTCACGCATTCCTTCACGCATTAATCAAATATTTTGATCAATGGACTACTCAGTTCAATCAATTGCTTGATTTACATTTGGAATTTGAAATTGATTTGGTGGTTTGATATTTATTCATTTATTTTAAAGGTTCATAAATTATATTCAGATTATGTAATTGTTAAAAAAGGAAGCAGATCAGTGGATATCGTTAAAACGATTTATTTGTATTGACTCCTAAATTAATTTACTTGTAAAATTATTATTATTCCTATTATTCTATTGTGAATGTTTTATTATATATTATTCTTATTATAAATGTTTTATTCTTATTATAAATATTTTTTTTTCACTATATTATGTCCGTTAAACAAAGAAATAAATAAACAAAGCATAAGTTGCGTTTTGGCTTTCCTTGGCAAGGAATCGTTTCCTTATTTGTGTTTCAAATTTCAAGATCGCTATGAAGAGATTAGAGAGATCAAATAAAAAAGAAGGCAATGATATTAATAATGGAAGAATATAATAAAATTACAATAAAATGCTGTTATTTCAACTAAAAGAGAAATGCTGACTGAATGCAGAATTAAACAGAACTCACATAACGTGATTTTAAGGAAAATTCCTACACGTTTGTAATGCAATAAATCAAATCACACGATCAAATCGGCAGGCAGACAGGCACGCAGGCAGGCAAGCAGGCAAACAAACAATCGGACAAACAACAACAATTAAAAATGCATAACAAATAAGAAAACATTAAATAAAACCCCTGCGTTCAATGTACGTTTTTCCGAATCACTTTTTTGCTTTTCATTTTATAGATATCAAATAACGGATCACATCAAATGCAGCTACTGGCGATGATGATGATGATGAATGTATTGGAATATAAAGCATTTAATGTGTCATAACCAATATTACAGTTCCACTACAAATTTGCATTTGCACGCTTCTAAAATTATAATCATGCTTCAGTTATTCAATTTGTCTGAGGTCGTTTACCACTTTGTTACGGCTTGTTAATTCCTAATAGAAAACAGAATATCATTATGCCCATTTTAGAAGGTGTGTTCATCTATTCAATCGAATTGCTTAGGTTCATTTGTCTATCTATAGCTCCATGTGTTAATTTATCTTTAGCCCCAAATGCTCTCACCACTCACTCCTCACGCTTATAACTAGCTCTTCCTTTTAACTCTCAATTACTACCGATCAACTGCCTGCCAGTAAATCTAACCCACTACCATAACTCTTAAGATTTTTTAATATCCCATGCATATACTAATTGTTAAATTATATTACGTTATGATAAGAGATATAACCGTCTCTTTCATCTTGTTCGAAAAAATTTTACAGATATTTTGCTTGTTTATGCTCTATTGTAGTAACCTATAGCTGTTCTCTTACTTCTGAGATAAAGAGGAACACATCAACGACTCAAAGATGGATGTATTCCTGTTCGTCTTTGGATTATGAGATGATTTAGCCATGTTGTCCACGTCTGCGACGTTTGAAAGCTAACGCTCCCTTTTCCAAAACCCTAAATAGCCGTTTTATGAAAGATGACCCCAAACGATTACCGCTTTATAGGGAAATTCAAAAGGTGTGATCTGGGAAAAATACTTTCACTTAAGGTTAACGAGCTTATCCTGCATTGTACTATTTTGAAAGTATTTTACTCGCAGTGACATCATGTAAAGCTATTGTTATGTTTATCACTCGAGGGATATCCCCATACAACATGTCCTCATTCAGGAAGGGCTACAAATATGAAAGAAGAGTAGCGTACATTTGTAAATGAGAACATTTAAATTGTTTGTCCCCCTGGTTGTACTTACTTTCAAACTGCGGCTTAGCAGCTAGCCGCATAGCACGAGAACACTGAAATCGCAAAATGGTCTTATTTAACGACATGACTGATGGACAAGTCTCTTTCTTGTCCGCAAAATATATACCGTGGAAATGTCTATATATAAGCACAGCACAGCCGAAGTTGCGCCGATTGTTAAGATTCTCGATGGTGTTGAGCAATCTCTCATTGCTAATAAGCACCAGTGCCTTTCTTTGTAAGCGGTTGAGACTTTCCTTTTGACACCTGGACGCTAACGTCCACACACATACGAATTATATATAAATATAAATATCCATAAGTGATATAAATATATATGTGTATATATGTGTATATACATATATATATATATATATATGGATGTTCTTGCATGCTTTTTGACCAGCGAAATCTATTAATGAAAATGATAAAGTATTGCGAAGTATCAATATACACAGTAGTTAAACTCGATGATTCGGATCTTTTTTTACATAAAATAACAGTTCTGCTTTTAGTACTTTTGAGTTATTCACTGCGCACAGACATTAATCGTGGAACGCTTAAAGTTGCATTCTCGGCGTTCATTACTTTTCTTGTTTGATTTGTTTATATCCTAATTGTCGATTTTGGTTTCAACGAATTAAAAATGGTGGAGGACCAAAAAAGTTCGGAGCCAATGAATTACAAGACTTGTTAGACGAAAACCTAGCACAAACTCTAAAAGAACATTCGAACAGCTTAGCAGCTGATAGATCAACTGTTTCTAGATTTTTACATACGATGTGAAAGATTCAAAAGGAGGAAAACTGGTTACCACACGAATTGACTAAAATGACGGCAGAAGGATGCCAAAAAGTTGTAGAGAAATATTTTGATTTGGAATATATATTGTACAAGTTTTTCTCAATATATGTCCTTTTCAAGTAAAGAAGTACATGTGAACACCTATTATAGGGTCAGGTTAACTTTAATAGGACCATTTTTCACATGATATTTCCAAAAAATTTCTTTTGCTTTATTTTAACTTAGCATTAAAAAAGTAAATTTACAGTTAGCCATAACGTCAAGTTCTTTTCGTTTTCCTTACAAATATTGAAGCACTGAGTGTCACAGGTTCATGGCCAGAACGAGATCGCTTGTCTTGGTGGGAGATGGGAGATGAGGAATTGTGTATTTATATTTTAGAACAGAACCGCAGCATCACATTTCATTTTTTTTTTTTCGAGCCAGGGACTGAACTAAAGTTTACGAAGTCTATAGTGTTTGAGTAGCATCCGCTGTAAATGTTTACTCCTGGCTCCAAAAGATAAAATATCGCCTTCAAATCGTAGAAGGCGCATTGTGAACGCAAATGTCTTTATCGTAATAAAGTTGACGATGAATCAAAAGCTGTAGTGTTTTATGTTTATATGTAGCTTGTTTGGATAAACAAATGAATTTAAACAGCAAACATTTTCCAAGAGACGGAATTTCTGCTTGATTTAAATTCAGCTTTTGTTTCGAGTTAAAGCCCAGACGTTAAGATCATGCTTGACTAGTGAACTTGTGCCGACAGATGGACGGTCTCTCATTCAATTATGCAAGACTAAGAATGCGCAAATTTTAAAACATTTCCGATACTTATTTTTCAGCATTAAAATCATTTCTGTCTCATATATTATTTTGAAAACTCACTTTTCTATCTTGAAAATATATTATATACGCAATATCACGAGCCACTTAGGGTAAGCCTTTGATAATCTATGTGCGGTAAATACAAGACAAAAATTACTAATGGCTACGCTCTGAGCAAAGATTAAATGTTTCATAAAAAAGCTGCCAATGAATGCATAAATTGCTTAAGGCTCATCACGCTGTTAGTATGCAAACAACGTTTGTCCCGTTAGTCACCTTTTATGTGTCTTATCAGTTTTTGCACCATCATGTTGTTATATTGATGAATTTCTTTGGACTTTGAAACGATATATGTATAAATAACATATGTTTACATCAATTATCGAAATACATTAGAAATTCATACATCTTTATCATAACATGACACGTTTATGTCAAATAATAAATGTTAGTAAATATCTTTTTCATTTATTCATTCTTTTTTTTTGTTTGTTTCTTTTTATTCGAAATTTCGAAGGTGTGTCTGTCTACCGCATTTATATATCACGCTCATACGTATATTACGAAATTTCAAAGATTATAAATCAATTTGAAAAATAATTCCATAACCATTGCTGCCATCGCTTCTGCGTTAAATTTTAGCTATAGGATATATAAGATAAGTTCCTATGTAGGTATAAAGAGACTCAAAAAGAAGAAAAACACCTTAACCACCTTTATATCTCAAGATGAGACACACAATTCTGGGCAGTTCTGACCGAATGGCAATCGCATTGTTTATCATAAATACAGGCATATATGGTAGGTGATCAAAGTTTTAAAGGAAAGTAAAGCAAATAAAAGAAAAGGAAATGTTTTTCATTATTGTTGCTTTTGTTTTCGTGAATGCAATTCAGTTGCTGAAAACGGACATATAATGACTTATTAGGAAGAACTGCTTCCATCCATACGATACAAAGCAGTGACAATAATACAAATTATCAATAACACTTCATGTGTTATTCTATGATCGGTTCGAACAGATACTTGCAAACTTTTTTTTTTTTTTATTAACAAAAAAACATATGCACACACACACGCACGCACCAAGCCTTTTATATGGTGTGTTTTTTACTCTGATTGATGGCATATAATGTTCTCTCTCCATATGATTACAGGTATAAAAGTATCTAAGCGCACGTTATTCAAGTTCAGTCTAGACGTGATCGCACTCCAGGAACACAGTAATTTTCTTCTAACATAATTTCAATTAATAGTAAAAGAATATATATCTTTAAAGGAAAATAAAAAGAAGGAGACAAATAAATAAACATTCGTTATTATTATTTTTTTTTTGTCCTGCGAAAGTCATCTCTAGTTTAAGTGATTTTCCTATAACGTAACGGTTCTTTTAAAAAAGGAGTTTTCAAATTTCGTTTTACATATAATAACCTTATAATTGATAAGCCTACGAGCAAAGTGAGAGAGTTAAAAGATAAGTAATAAAACCAAAGACTTATCACAGTATTCAGTATCATCCAAGGGGGACTGAATTAATCAAAAAAATACAAACCAACATTAAACTAAAAAGTGTGTTTGAGTGCGCGTGAAAACGTGAGATTTTTTTTTTTTGGATGAGTCATTTTTATGCAAAGCTTTACTTCTGGACGAAAGTTTGAGAACGTAATTAAAGGCAATTAGCAGAGCAGTTAACAGTTTTATCAAATAACAGAGAGCTTAATAAATAATAACTTAAGAAAAAAAAAGAGAACAAAAGAAATTAAGAGAAAATTAAAAATAAAAACTTCATTCATTTATACCACAAGGATTAATAACGTACAAGTAAAGGTGAGTCATATATATATTTTTCTTCTTTTTGTTCTTCTTCCTAATAATAATTAAAATAATAATAAAAGGGCAGGCATGTTTACACAAGCCCTACATTATTTGCGATAAAAGGGTATGTTAAGTTTTCGGGATTGTATGAAACTCACATTTTTCATAGAGATCGAATCAGAATAAATTCCTTAATCGATGTAAGCTTGTCTGTCCGTCTGTCCGTCTGTCCATCTTATTTGAACCTACAGGTCACAACTTTTGAGATATTTTGACGGAATGTCTTCGCCCGAGAACACTATTTGGCTCGAAGCACTATTGAATAAGGGTCGGGTCGGGCAGCCTTTCCGCCCCTCTTCACATAGAACGTGTAACTCGTCTTTTTTAGAGCTAGTGTTGTCTTTTGTAAACTCTGGCTAATTCAGTTACGCTACAAAAAGGAGAAAGAACTTAACCTACCACCGGTACTGTTGATATGACGTCCAGTCGTGGTGTTATGGTCAATCTACCCTGTTCCTCTGTCTGTTAGTCTGGGTCCTTCTAGCTGTTGGTTCATTAAGTCTCAGTCTGTGGTTATATCCACACACACACACGCATAAATAATCACTCACTTACATCTTCGCGAAACCTCCTCTGCATCGAATTATTAACTGTCATAATGAAAATCATTGTTACTTTTTTTTTTCTATTATCATTTCCTATTATTATTATTATTATTATTATTTTAACTTTAGACTAATGAATTGAATTCTTAGACTTAAAAAAAGACATTGAGCACTAGCAACACAGGTTATCGGCTCATCATTTCCTAAGTCTAGTATATTCGTATTAATTTTTCAGTTCATTTTTTTGGAAATGAATATTCTTAGAATTTTCTTTTACTTTTGTTAAAGTGAGTTTTCTTCTAGACACATTTCTTACTTCGTGCGATGTTTTTTTCTTTGCTTTCCTCACTTGACATTTACTCCGCTAGGTTGTTGTACCTGCATTCCTCCTTTTTAATTGATCCTGTTCTATTACATTTAATCTGTTTATTGAAATTCGTGCTAATTGCCGACTCCCTTGGTCTCTTGTCTCGTTAATCAAGAAAAGAAACATGTCATTTGCTTTCGCAAAACCCACCTTCCTGCAAAACAGACGGACTTTAGACTTTGTTCTCTTTTCATAATTCGCTTTTTAAATGGTGCTACTATGTGAGCGGAGAAATATAGAAGCAAATCTTGATTAACGAAATTCCGTTATTATATTCCGTTGCTGTTTATATAACACTACCCCTTTGGTAAAGAGCAAAGAAAAAACCGACTGACAGAAGCCCCTACATGTACATACGCGGACGTTACAAACCTTGCTTTGAAAAGTTGTTACACCTGCTCTAAACAAAGTGCTGTAGTGCATAATGCTTTTGCTTGTGTTAAGATAATGTTGTTCACATTTTTCAAGAAAGCACTTGATTTAAGCATAATTTGATTTTCAAAGTAAGCCAGTATTATTACTGATTTTGACATAAATTACCAAGTTTCTTACGCTCATCGTACAATTGGCGCCCTCTCCTTTAACAATCAATGACTGCATAGATATATATGTATACATAGATATATTTATGTAATACCTATCGCTTAAAACAATAATTATTTTTTTATTTATTCGCCTATTAAATCAATTAAAATGAATTCTTTTAAATATTTATAATTGTATAAAAAAAAAATTTTCCTCTACTAAAAGTTTTAAGCAAAATGAAACGATTAAATGATTCTTAAGAAATGCCGTCGTTTATTTTATTGCAAGCAATTCAATCAATCAATGATTCGAGCGGCATTTTAATCAAAGAAAAATTATACAAAATTCCACCCTAAGTATAAAATTCCAATGACATTTTAACTTTTTCACCCACTTAGGCACCTCTTTAAATATCTAAGTAACCTTTATAACCTAATCTCTTTAGAATTATTATTTTGAATATCCGTGTATATTGCCTATATGATGCGTATACTAAAATCTAGATCTATTATTATCGAGCTGGGCTGCACCAACATACTATATAATGCTGATAAGCTTTAATATGTTAACGCTGATTAACTGTTCATGAGATTCCCTCTCAAATACAAGTTATTGAGCGTATGATTGATTAGATAATTGTAAGAATTTCTTTTTGCTTATTTTTACATGTACATTATATATATTAATTTGGCAGTTTTCCGATTTTTTTTGCTTTAACTTTAACTAAGTTAAGACTTCAATCTGAAGGACTGTCTCATTTAGAGTAATGTATGTTTATCTGGATTCTTTATACATGAATAAATAACTTAAAAAAATGCCACACAATCTACACATTTATACATGTAGATATATGTAGACATGTATATATGTGCCTGATTTTCTAAAATTATGTATAAAAATAACAAAATAAACGTAATATATATATATATCTTTTTAAGTATCCATAATTTAACAGCCATCACATAGAGGCAACATCTAGAATATCATCTGCTACAGGAACCCCGTAAACTTTGTTCAAAGTATCTGATTAACCGAAGATAATGAGCAGAGTTAGCCATGTTCGTTAGCCATGTCAGTTCAGCAACCTGTTCGATGATTGAGAGAGTTTAAATACTTGATGTCTACTTACGCAAATGGTTGTAAGCTGGTTACTAGCTACTTCATAATATGGAAACAAGCTCCGAAAAAAATTGTTCGGTGTAAACAAA
>NW_023998564.1:2667217-2687184 GCF_014805625.2 Glossina fuscipes
CCTGCCCGAAAAACATGAAGTTATTGGATTGAAGCGACACAACCATACACGTTAATATCTAATGTTTGTTTATAATGAAAACCTTTCCAAAGTAAAGAAGATGTGTTCTATCAAAAGCACGACGAACTTAATTTGTAATGTAAGTATAAGGCAATGATTGGATATATTGGATAAAAGTAAGTTTTGGGCATTTTCTTCAACAAATATCATTAGGGTTGCATAACTCTAAGCTACACTTTGGCAAGGGCCAAAGATGACAGTCGTTAGATAATTAAAAGAGGAAGAAACATTACGTTATGTGTTAAGGTTTGTTTTGAACATGAGACGAATCTTTAAATAAATATGTTAAACTTTACGCAGGCCTCTGAAAATTTCTGGTGCAGTTGCTTTCTCCCAATCATCAGTACGCAAATTGTTTGCCCGTTCTCTCGCTGGCAATTTCGATGTTCAGTGAAACATGATGAATTTCCAAGTTCAATCTTACGACATTGATGCGAAATTGCAAAATGACCTAAACACAGCCTGCCACGGTTTATCTGGATAACAAAAAAACTTCAACATTTCTTTACTGTATAAATTAATACTAAAATGTTTAATCTGGAAAATATTCATGTGCGAAAGAACATGAAGACAAGACGGATGATGGACGGATAAAGTTGGATCACATGCGACTTTAATGTACCATAAAGTTTATGATCGAGGACGAATGAGCTTGCAAAAACGAATTGAAGTCAGGTATGGTAATGGTTTTGCCTGATGAATTTCAAAAAAGAACATAAACAGATATCGACCGCAACCAAAGTAGACCAACATCTTTATGAAGTTTTGCGTATTTCAACAGAACATAAGAGTAACCATTCAGGGTGTGTTTTCAATCGTAACAATAAATTATGTAAAAGCTAGAAGAATTCCCAATATCTTCGATTTTCTAACTTTATAAACAAACCAGCTTACAAGAACAGAAGCAATTACAATTCCTCGCGCTTATACAGTATTCCATATAAGCCAATCTCATTTATCTGGCTATACGCTGTACCTCTTAGCCTACGAGGGTGTACTAAGTTTGTTTGGATGTATGCAACATATAGACGGACTTGAGATAGATCTAACTGTTATTATACCGAGTGATTGAGAAACACTTTCTGCATCACTTTCACTTTAAAATCACTTTTTGAATCGGTCTAAGCTTGTCTGCCCGTCTTGTTTTCTTTTATTCAGGCTGCAAGACGCAATTTTTGAGATATTTTGATCAAACATGGCATGAACTACCGGTGTGTTTTGGCCTAAGGATGAGCATGAAAATGCTACGAATCGTTCTGTTTTTTGATCGCTTCCCATAAAATTCCTTATTTTGAAAAGTCGTTGCATGAATGAACTCTCTTAAAGGAAGTAGTGTAGTATATTTAACAATAAGCCGTCTCCCACTACAGTGTTTGTATGTGTTAAAATAATTATACGTGGTATAAAAGTAAATGCAATAACAAAAGTAGAAATAGTTTGATTAAAGTATTTGCAGTCAATACGATAAGAATCAATTGAATCCTGTTGCTAGCGTTTCGATTTAAAAATCACCTTTATATTAAAGAGATTGTGTAAAGAACTTGTTGAAAAGTTTTAGAATTGATTTTTTTTCGAAAACAAAGTAATTGTAGAAAGTTTTTTGAATGATTTGTAATTAATACTCCGTTAGAGGAATTGACCCTTTATTGGCAATATAATAAAAAAGAAATGTCTTGCAAATTTACTGTAATTTACTGCAATACCATACTGCATCTGCTATTTAATACGGAGAAGAGAAACATCCATAATTTTCGTTATACGTGGTTTCCTGTAACAGGGCGGCCTTAAAAAAATTAGATCTCGTACATTTTAGAAGCGATTTATTTTATCAACCGCGTATTTTGTTATCTCATGCATAGGAAATACTGTATGCCCATCGAATGTTTGTCGGGCTACTATAAGACCTTTAAAAGCTTAGAAAAATGATCAAAAATACCAATTTGGACTTCCTAGCCACTTATTTCTTATTTGTTCTTAACCCTTGAATACTGCAAGAGCTAATTTGCTGAGTTTTTCAAAAATTTGGTATAAAAAAACGATTATAAATCTCCAAAATTTGATGGCGACTTTTGCTTGCATGAAAGAAGCTTTAAATACATATGTTTCATT
Organism: Glossina fuscipes; assembly: GCF_014805625.2. NCBI lineage: Eukaryota > Metazoa > Arthropoda > Insecta > Diptera > Glossinidae > Glossina > Glossina fuscipes. The sequence continues at coordinate 2,669,387 of NW_023998564.1, forward strand.
CTTCTGTACGTGTTCCAATTTTCATAATGCCGGTGACATAAACGTAATGCCACTGAAATGAGCTAATTTGACCCATAAATTGTGTGGCAACGCCAGTCACAAAAATTAAGATAGAAAGCTAAAATTTCGCCCAAAAGTTTCACTGATCGATTCAAAATACAAAGCAAATAGAAAATTAAAAAATTTTAAAAATGGGCGCGTTTTGTCTATACTTACGGTAGCAACATATAAAAAACCAAGGAAGCCTCGAAAAATCACTGATAATTTTCTTATACTTTCGATCCCATAAAAATGAAAAAAATATGAAAATCTCCTACCCAGATGTTTATGAGAACCACCTGCCTGTTCCGTCCCGATGAGCTTACAAATAAATCACAGTTTTATATAGAAAAGTTGTAGGTTTCGATTTATGCGATTTTATGATAGCTAACACATAGAATATGGAGCCCATATTTCCATTTGCTAAAACCTAAACCTTTTTTAGCCTCCTCAAATTTGTATATAATTTAAAATCTGAATTAAATTTATTTGCCATTTTATTGCAAACAAGATAATGTTTCTCAAAACTAACCATAAATCGCAAAGGTTTGACCAGATATAATCAAACGTCGGCCTGCGTGCCGCTTCTGATCCGTGATAATTCAATTAGCTCACTTTGGATATCGATTGTCTCTGCCTTTACTAGCGGCTCAAAGTTTTTTTTTTGGTCATTAGGGCATAAAATTAACGATTTGAAAAGGAGGAAAATTGATACACGGTGTTGAATTATTAATGATAGTTGGACCTTTTTCTGAAATTAAAATCGGCCCATTTACGAAAAAAGTGGTCCACTCATGTCCTAAAATAATGGTTCTGTTATTATTCTGATTATTCTATAATGTGCTCTCTTTAGCTTCAATATCAAGGATTACATATTTATATAAATATATATATATATTTTTAAACAAGTCCCAAATCCTGTTCATTCCAGCTAAGTAATAAAATCCCTGAAAAGGGGAAAATTAAACGCACAATCGCAGCGAGTCATGCAGCTGCCGGCCGAGAAAAAATGAGTACCAGAAAAGCAGATTAACGAATTAAATATGAAACTATAAAATTAGATACTAGTAATATGATGGAAAATTGTATATAAATAGAATATTTGTGGAAGGGAGAATTAGTAGAAAAAGAATATTTTAGTTAAGCAATCGAAAGTATTACCAAAAATAAATTGTGAATAATCCTACATTTAATGAAATATAATTGTAAATAAAAGAACTTTGAAGTGTATTTTTCTTGAACGAAATATGCACAATGCAGCGGTATGGACTGTAGCTAATAAAGGCGAATTTCATAACAATATATATATACAGAGGTACATTTAGGTACACGTAGGGCAACGGACATTGCGACCAAGTGACAGTTACCTGGGCCTTGAGGAGAATCTTAAGCGCTCTTCACAGCAACAGTCGAGAATCTTTTTGCTAGCAATTGGGAAGATATTTAGCCAACATTTGAAATTTTTTACTTCATATGCAATTTATTGACTCGGTAATGGAATAATAATATTTGTGTCAAATTTGAATTTTTACCTTCGACGAATCAAAAATCAGTTCTAATTTTTAACGACGAATTTTTAAACTTTACCTTCCAACAACAACAGGTGACACACTTAAAAAGGATTGTGGCTGAATTCAATCGAGCGGAAATCAATTTTCATTTCTCCGCTACGTCCAAAATTCTAGCCTTTCACTTTCAATAACAACAGATGACGTAATCAAAGATGACCATTGCTAAAGTCAAGTCTTACCTCGACGCAGCTTCTAAATTTTCACTTACAAAAAGAACATATGCCGCGATTAAAGATGATTATCGCTGAATTCAATCAGAGTCGTATCGTGATTAAAAGTGTATATATTAGAGTACCCCTATTGTTTATTTGCTGACACTATAATTAATATGACATACCTTTCTTTTTAAACGAGTCAATGTGTGCGGCCCCTTCGCTACCATAGTGGGCAACACTGTAAACTATAACACAATCGACAATTGTTTTCTACCATTATTAAATAATTTTTTGGCAACTAACTTATGGCTTTCGTTTTTTTTTCTTGTCTACAGCTTAGTTGTTGTTAACATACTCGCGTATGGGCTTTTTTTTTGAGCGAAAAGTATAAACAGGCGTAAGGTTTAATGATTTTTTTTAAATACCAAATGTGTGCAAATATGTGTAAATATACATGTATGTATATATATGTTCTGTTCGCTATTACCAGGAAACCTTTGCATGTTACTTTGTTTGTTTCTATACCACTAAATTAACATAGTTTTTTCTGCATATTTTGAACCCAAGGGTTTTTTTTTGTTTTTTGAAAAAAAGTGCTCAAAAAGAAACTCTAAACAAACAATTTACTCGACTACAACGTATGTATGAGCATAAAATATTCTCGTATTCGTCAAGTCTAGCAGGTAATAAGAGTAAAAAATCAGTTAACAGACGACAACTAGTCGAAAAGGTAAAGTAACGCGAACAGAAACGTTGATTTACAGAAAAATTTTAACAAAAAAAACAAAATTTTATTTCAATAAAATATAAAATTAATGTATTTGAAGAAAAAAAATGTTTAAATATTTATCAACTGTTTCAAACAACTTCGTGTTATATACATAGGCGATTAACTAAGATAGCTAAATTTAAGGAAATATCGATTCATTGCTACTATTAACTTGGGCATACATAGATACAATAGTCAACAAGAATGTGTGTTAAATAAATAAAGCGCACCTACATTTGCAAAAGGGGAAAAAACCATTTCCATTATAACTTTTCGGTCTAATCATCCTCCCGTCCATCATACACACACCACGAATGATAACAAAGTTTTATTATAATTATTTACAATAAAACTCTATTTTTCCAAGATTTGTTTATAATACGCAAAATATTGAATAACAGAAAATTTATATTGTGCAGAAAGTTTAAAATACAATATTTAAAAAAAAAAGTTATCATTAACAACAAAATTAATAATAAATGTTAATTTAAAAAGTATAAAATCATTTCTAAATTGTAACTCAATTACTGCAAACGTCGAATGATTTTCGTAAGTATCGCAATCATATAAATATATTAAATAATCATATAATAAAACGTTACACTAAAACATGTAAGCCCACGATCTACAGCCATTTCCTTTAAAGAACCTGAAATCTTTTAACGCCGCTAAGGATTTTCAAGATTTAAGTCTTCTAAGAGCGGAATAAGAATGTATATGTAATATAGGCCAAAGGACTCATGCGCAGGCAGGTGTAAGAAGGAATAAATATGAAATCACGATATCGTGTTCTGGAATGATAAAGCTAAAACCATCGTTAAGTAATGAGATTCCTAAGAACTAAAACTTTTCATTTCCAGAATTTTGTAATTATAAAGTCAGAGAATTTATTAACGGAAGGGATAAGGATATGCTACAATTAATGCAAGAACGCAGATTGCCTCTTTTCTTGATCCCGCGTTTAACTGTGCATATAAGTGTACAGCATATCAGAGTATTTTATAGCAAAGAGATTTTATAGCAAGCAGGGGGACTTCGTTCGAAGTGAAATTTTCTGTTTTCCAGACATTTTTGTTTTTCTTGGAACGAGAGCAATTCGCTCTGACTGTCACCTGCGGGTTGCATGCGTCATAGTACGAGGAAAGGAGCCACAAGTTGAGGTGGTGGCGAGATCGTAGCTTTAGTGTTTGATGCTGGCCATCACTCATTTTTTGTTGCATAGGTGCCTGGGCGTGGCCTTTGAAAAGATTACGTTACTTACAAATTCTATTGCAAATTTGTGGGCGATATAGGAATTCGAAGTAAAATTAGCTGCAAAATGTATACAAATCAATGGGTGGTATAAAGATTAGAAATAAAAACAGCTGTACAATCAAAGGGTGGTATACAGATTAGAAATAAGAATTGAGGCTACTTGGCCGTAATCAGCTGAGTGTGCTGACGGGTGTACGACTTAAATTAGTAAGTTGTTCTGTATCCCAATATACCACATAAGCTGTAAATAACCATAATTTCCCTGTGACCATGTGACGAGAATGAGAAACATAACAGTTTATACAGAAATTTTGGAAAACCATGCACAGGTCGAAAGAATAGGAGCAGCAAGCACGCCACCTAGGAGATCATAAACTATAAACAATGGGATATATTAATATGCAGATAGTTCATTAGATCCATTTATAGCCTATTCATTAATACGAAGAGCCTGAGCTAAGAAAATTATATTCGTCTGGCAATATCCCAATACCCTGCTAAATACTTGTACAAAGTTTGAGTCCAACGTACTCCATTGATTAATAGAGTCGTCTGGAGTATTGCTCAATTTTTTTAATTTAATTCCTGATCATCATCTAAGAAAATAAATAAGAGATTATAAACCGACGGTGAGGCGAAGAGACGAAGTAGTCTGAAATCTTAAACTGATCGTGATTATATCCACTTTATGGATCATTTTGTTTTTCAATCTGCCTTTTAATATTGCAGATGTAAAAATACTAATCCGTAAATATTTTAAAATCGTCTTAGGAAACTCCGCTAGTTATTGGTAAAGTTCTTAAGGTTGCATTCAACGGACCAATTCATATAATCTATACTTGTAAACAAATTTTTAACTAATAATGGTTTTAATAAATAAAACTTGTTTCGCATGTATTCATATGTACAATAAGGCAGTGAATGCAGCCAACTTTTCTTTTTTTTTTATTATGTTTTAATGTCAGACAAACGGCAATGGAAACGTGGGACGTGATAAATTTATATAATTATAAACAACAGTTTCTCTTTGCTGATATATGCGCGATATTCATATACTCGGCTTCTCTCTTTCTCTTAGACTGTTAAGTAAATATTGATTAATATTGATAAGTAATAAATTTTTTTATAAAAAAAAAACAAATCAAGTTTTTTTTTAATTTTTAATTTGAGTCAATATATTTACAAAAATGTTAAATAACTTTTGGTTTACTATTTATCTAGAATAACTTTATACCGTTTATGAATCACTTGCAAATTCTATGAATTAATATTCAATGCTGAGGATGGACTATTAAATACAAAAGAAATATATTTTATGGTTTTAAGAAAAAGTTTCTCTCTTTACCTATCGCCTTCTACTAAAATGTTCACGACAACGAAAATCGAGATAAGAAAGCAAAGCTTGGCAAATGCATGGTTAAGTGAAATCAAGAGATCAGAGAGTGTTTTCAAACTTGTGAATCTACCCCGGCCGCATAGAAGATTCGCAACTACCATATCGGCGTTCGTGAGTACAATCCTCAGTATGGTCTATCTATTCTTAGTTATAGCTATAGTGAAGGCATACTATATATTGATAGGGCACATCTGCTTATTTCTTTCTGTCTTTCCCTACGTCTTTCCGCTCATCACATTACACGTATGTCGAAGACATCCCATAAGTAATTGGTCATATTAAAAACAAAAAAAAAAAAAGTATATTCGCTCGTAAACAAGTCTCTTATACACATCACTACGATCCTAACAAAAATAAGACAGAAGAAGACTAAATTTTCACACCCTAGGATATTGAATGGGCACGACCCAATTTTATAAAACACTTTATACTTCATGAGTCGGTTCTCAGCATAACTTTTAATAAGTCTACAAATAAATGTACACACAAACTTTCACATAATGCAATTTCATGCAATACAATCTTATGAGATCACTTGGCAACAAAGTCAATCAACTAGAAGAGAAAAGCTTATTATACAAGAAAATATCCGCTTATGAATCATTCTCCTGCGTCTTTATTGCTTGAGGTTTCACTGTAGACACTTTTTACTCTACTACTTTTAATAAATAAACATTTGAACGCAAAATTGTATACATTTTTAAAAATATTTCATTCATAACAAAATGTCTTACACATCATTCTTCTTAAAATTCAAATATAACGCATCATCGCTTAAGTCAAAGTCATGATCGATTAATCAGAAACAACAATTAATTAGCAATGAAAGTATAAAACTTTTGATTCTTTAGAAACTTATCCATTTTAACAAGAAATTTAAACGTCAAACACATTCCACCGAAGAAAGGAGAGACAGAGTCATTTCACACTCAGAGTTTAGTAAAAACCCTTAATCAAAAGTTCGCATAAACAAGTAAGAAAGCTGCGGTCGGTTATGACCGAATCTCTTATACTCAACACCTTTCTCGTAAAAAAAATATATAAAAATAAACGGTCGTTATATCTGATGAAGCTTATGGGTAACAAGCAAAGCCCAACCGCAATTTGTTCATTTTGAACACAGAGATACTTCCAGTCTACTTTGCGTCGTAGATGTTTTGACCGAGCTTTGCAACAACTCTTAGTCCTTCTAAGGAATTTGCAGCCGGTTTCTTAATTTTTACTTACATATATACTACCCACATCTACAGCAATAAGTAACCGAATACGAAGTCAGTGTCCACCAGTGGAAATCTTAGTTTACGTTGTCACTGCTCAGTCAGGTAAAGGCATAACACTTATCGGCACACATTCGCTAGGCTGCAGCCAACACTCTTTCCCTTCCCTCACTTTCTAGCCCTGACCGGGTTACATGAATAGGTGACTTCCCTTGAGTGATGAACCATATTTAAAAAAAAAGCTAAAGAACAGACATGTGTAGATTGGTACGAAATTTTAAATGCTGGTGAAGAACGTATATACTTTAGGTGCTTGACCTATCCTTCCGGGCCTTACAAACGTTTTTCCAAACTGAACACACTCTCTACCTTGCATGGAGGACATAAAATATGAATGGAAACATTCAGATTGAACGAAAGCTAAATACTGTTTATTATTACTGTAAGCAAATTTAGTCATCTACACAGATACTGCGAAAACGAGAGAGAAAGGGTGAGAGAGAAAAATTCGGCGCTTTTTTCACTTATCGCCAACGTAATGACAAAGTCTACAAATTCCAAGAATTACATTATTATTCATTGACTGGTTAAAAAGCATTTCCTAAAGAGAATACATAGAGACTCAGTGGCGTACATAAACAAATGCATCTTAGCTTGGCAAGAAGAAGTTTTCCGTGTTCACACACACAGAGCGTTGCGGTTGTTTTGAATGTATACCACCTGTATTCAAGTTCCTTTTCCTGGCATTTGATGCCAATCACGTTTAGGTCAATAACACGTCACACACTATTTTAATCTACGTTGGCATTGCCAATTGAATTTAACTCTTTCCATTCCCCTCCGTAGGAAATTTATTTACGTATATTTTCACTTATTTACTACTTAATATAAATACATAATCATAATTACACATTTTGCATGTTTCACTACCAATTTTTTGTGAGACCATTTTTTATGCCTATTTCGGAAATTTCTTAAGGAATTAGTAGCAAGTAAAAAAAAAAGGACTGCTAAGGGTTAAGCAACGACATTTAATCCAAGTGCTTTGATGGTTTTCGGTCTCCTATTCAATTGTTTTGATCTGGTTATGTGTCGATCTTTTTGACTGATATCCGTATGACTTTTCTTTGAATATTTTGCATATTTTCGGGTACGAAATTTTATTGAAAACAGATCACTTAAAGTAAACTCTCTGACATACTTCCCGAAAGCAGGAATCGAAAAAGACAGAGCGCTGCAGAATAACTTATTGTTAGTAAATGGTGGGCCGTGAAGGTTGCCGTCATACCAACCTTTATTACGGTTTGTTTCGAAATTTGCCGAACCGTTCGAAAGGTTAAACTTTCAATAACTGTAACTCTGATTTGAAATTTTGCTTTGATGCCCTTTTTACGGACAGGAATCAGAAATTGTTCAAATGAGAATCATAGCTAAAGGCAAAAGACGTCAAGAGGTAATTTCCCATTATTGTCAAATGTTGATTTCTCTGAAGTTTATCCTCAACAAGTAAAATGGTTATACTCGACCGAATGCTATGACCGAATCTTTTCACACTTTACTTTCCATATTGAATGAGCGTAACTTATTGTTCCATTTTTTGTAGGATACAAGCGGCAGTTTTTATCGTCTGTCAATTTTAGGTTATGAGTAATGAGCAAAAACCCAGAAAGCAAAATTTTATGTTGCATTGTAGACGTATGTTTTGACCAATTTGGGCCCTTTTCAAATACTTTCGCAAATTTGTTGGGGGTATCTTCTTAACTCTTGCGTCCAGACGAATGTTTACCGGAAATACTGTATAAGTGTGGAGACGGACGGGTGAGACGGCTTAGGTGCATTTCGAATTTGACATTGACTAAAAACGTTTGTACTTTATTGGGAGTTTGAGGGTTGCTAAAATTATAGTTTTTAAAAAAACGTTGCAATTTTTTAGTACAACAGAATTGTTTTTACGACCAAAAGAATATTTACAACAAATGTTACATAGATGGACAGATGGACGAACATGCTTAAATCTATCTACAAATAACGAGCTATTCGTTTTAATGATTGAGAGGTAAGGAGTGTAAAATAAAACAAAAAAACAAACAAGCGTTATGGAATATAGGGATATAATAATTATTTAATAAGCTGTTTAACACACATTACACTCCTGCTGCTCATTTAACACCTTTAAGGTGATCACTATGCATAGCAATAGAGGTGGATGGTGACATGAGGCAGAAACGCAACGGTTAATGCGCATATGTAGCTTATTAATTTCATATGAATGAGAGCTTTTTTTAATAGGCAGAAAAAAAAGCTTTTTTTTATCGTATTCTAGATACGGAGAAGGAGAATGTTAGTCGAATGAATGGGTTGCTGCTCTGTTTAATGAATTTAACGCTTGCGATGATCAGTTCAATTTTGCACGCTAACAAAAGCGATTGTTGGTCTTCTTCACGACTTTAGCTCTGAAGTAAGAATTTTACAAGCATTACCTCCTTTAGACTGTTCCTCTGTATCTAAAGCACTCAGTTCTTATCATTTAATTCGTTAAAGAAAAAAAAAATAGAAAAATCCTAACAATGAAACTACAATATTGTATTAAAAATTTAAAAAAAGTACAACAAAACGAAACAAATCATTAAAAAAGCACATATATATATATACTCGAGTATATGCAATCGCTTCAGTGGATTTTTTGTTTTATTAAAAATGTCTAAATAAAAATATTAATTAATCTTCTAGTACGAGCGAGCGTTGATAAGCTTAGAATTTTTTACTTAATTAACGGCCAACACAAGTGCATAACGTAATCACTCGTAGAGATCTGTTACAATCATTTAGTCGTGCGTTATAAAAAGTTCAATAGTTTAAACAACAACAGCAGCAACATAAAGTCGTGAATTCTTAACTGACAAAGAACAGCAACAAACAATTGCGCACAAACCAACCACACACAACACAATAACGAAACTATTAAGTCAGTGTTCCCATGCATGACGCGTCTGGTTCTATAATTCTCTAGCGACTGTTAAGCTTAAAAATATTTAACTCTTTTAAGATAAAATTTATTAAATAAAAAAAAGAAAGGAAAAAAGAGCTAATAAATAAATTGAAAACATCACCAATACAGCCTCAAGTAAACTAATTAATATTAAAGTTGACGTTCCTTTAAAATAGAAGAAAGAGGGAACAATTGTTACAAAAAAAAAACCGAAGTGAAAAATGCTACTGAATATATATATATATGACGGTAAACAATATTGTTTTAATTTAATTGAATTCTTTATTTTTCCTTCTTGTTTTTTTGGTGTTTAACTTGCCAAATCCGAGTTACTTCAAAAAAACGATATGATTTTAACAACACTAATATTTTACTGCTCAAATTTCATCTTTCACATATTATGCTCGATTGCTCTGTTGGACATATTGAAATCTTAGTTCAAGACAGTTAAATATTACAAAAATAGGAAAAACGAACTTTTTAAAAAATTTACGAAACTTGGTTCTGCTAATAACTATTTCGCTTGCCTGTAGGGCATACATTGAATTGCATCAATCACCAATATTATTGCAGACGCCTTGGTTTGACGAAATCCTCACTGCTTGTTAATACTAAATATTTTCTTAAGTTTATCAAAATTTTCACCTTTCCGGTTCAACTGTAAACTATCCGTATCCGATAACTAATTTGGTTTCTATTCCCATCTTAATCATTTCAGAAAATGACAGATAAGATGGTTTAGGGTCTCTAAAATACATTTGTGCACCTGAACCTGATGGGATTCCATCATGTGTACTTAAATCACGCTCTTTCAAACTATATGGTGTTACTTCAATGATTTTTAATCAATCCTTGAAACTAGATGTTTTCTCTTCGTGTTGGAAGTATAGTTTCATTATTCCAATTTAAAAATGTGGAAATAGACATCACGTAGAGAACTATAGAAGCATGGCCAAGTTGAGTGTAAATTGTTTGAGCGAATTTTACTCAGCATTCAGCTTTTCCTATCAAAACTCATATTCCAAGCATGGCTTTCGTAAAGAAAGATCTACTGTCACGAATATCTTAGCGTTTACTTGCCATATTTTCTAGATTTTTTCTGTGGTTCTCGCACGGATGTCGCGTATAGTGATTTTAGTAAAGCGTTTGACTTAGTTAACCATAACTTATAGATCTTCCAACTGTATGCCTCTGGCTTCCCTTTGTACTTAGTCAAATGGATAAACTCTTATCTGCATAACGGATCATTCAGCGTTCTGTTTAACTTCATTAGCTCGGATGAATTTCCCTTAGTGTCTGACGCTCCTCAAGCAGCCACTTAGGACCCCTTTTATTTAGTTTATGGATTAATGATGTCACCTCGGCAATTAATCGAGCCAGATCTTACGATGTTAAATTCTTTTCTTTCTTTTCCTTGGAATCGCAATTGTTTCAGCGTGAAATTGACTTAAATAATTTGATTACATAGCGCTCGTTAAATTTTATGAGATTAAATCTGAAGAAATACTTGAAGCTATCTTTCTAAACAAGGAAGTCTTTCAATACTACGTATTCCGTTTACTCACACAACTTGGAAAACATTGATTCGTTCATTGATATAGAGATTCTATTGGATCAAAGATTACGTTTTTAGAAGAGTACTTAGTTTCATTAAGAGGTGATCCAAAGAGCTGAAGGGTGCCTACATAACAACAAGTAAGAAAGTTATATTTGGCGAAGGCCAAATTTTTGTTAAAAAAAACCAAATTACCTTCAGTTTACTCTCCATCGCTCGCTTCTGCTCTGACCAATTTGGCCAACTTTCAATACCAATCTGCCAAATTTCTATAAAATTTAAAGTTCATTTTTGCGACCAGGGGAGTGCCAGCAACACACGCCACATAGACACACAGGCGGACAGACATGGCCAAATCAATTCAGAATTATACGCTGATCAAAAATATATATACTTTATAGGGTCTCTCATTATGAAAAAAAAAAAAAATTAGTATATACCCCTCTTACAATGGTGAATATCAAAAGGCTGTACATGTGCTTAGTTAGACTAACACTTGAGTATGCCTCTGTTTTGTGGTGTTCTTCCCTTAGGTGCTATGTAGATTCAATTTAATCAGTTCAAAAGCAGGTCTTACTCTTTATCCTTAGGTTGGCGCCCACTTGTATCTATTCCTCCTTATGAAAATATGTTGCTTCTATTGCCCCTACCCTTTTATTTCTATTAAAGTTTTCACTTAGGTTCCTTTGTCCTTTCGCCAGTAATAGTTCAGATATCAAAGATTTGAAATCTGTTAATGTTATTCGAAGGCTGAACATAATTATTCGACTTATTCGTATTATATGATTTTAATAAACTGATTTAAAATTTTTGACTTGTTCCACGAAATTTATTCATAATTCTACACGCTAAATTTAATTAGCAATTAATTTTGTTAAAAAAAAATTTTTTAAATTATTATTCTTTTAGACAGCGAAATTTATTTTGAAACCAAACTCTTAAAGAACTAGCATCCACGGTTCTCGGCTTTATTGAAAACTTTACCACGCTAGACATTTGAAGGCACGATATCTGAGTTGTTAGTCGAGATTCTTTGCCTCTCTTTCTGCGCCCACTCATGCATACCAGTAGAGATCATTTTTTTTATTTCAATACGACTATTTATTTATAGACTTTTTTTATGACTTTACTAATGAGTCTGACGAATGAAGAACTGCGTAGGTTCCGCCCAAAGGCAAGGAATTCAAGATTTATAAAAATTAATTGACAAACCCTTGAGTTTTAATGAACTTTTTTATTAAAAGAAATAAAAACACTGTACTTCGCGACTGCCTAGCATTAAATACCTCATTTTATTCTACATTGAACGTCTTTTTAAAATACGGCGTTATTTGGGAAGTGGTCCTATCCGAACCATTCCCAATGGCGTTTGTTCTTGGGCAAAAATACGTCAGTTTACCAAGTTTTATCAAAATATTTTAAAAGGTGTGGACTGTAAACCGAACCCAACAACACAACACGGACAGATATTCTCGCATATATCCGCGGAAGCCATAAGTGGTGTAGGGTATAACAGTACATTGTGGCATAAAGTAGTGTTCGAGAGTTAAAAGCTCAAGTGTAAGGGTTAAGTTTGGTCGTAGGTCTATCGAATGCTCATTCGATAAAGGTATAAGACTTATAGAACGTATTGGGAACACTCTCTTCTAGGCTGCTCCCAACACTTTCCTATCTCTTTTTCTCTCCTTTCGGAACGTTACACGAACAGGAAGCATGTCTTGTCGTCAAAAACAAGCAAAAAAAAATATCAGTGAGCGTTCACTTATATGAATACCTAGATAAAATAACGGACTAAGCAATGCTTGCATGTATACCCCAGTAAATGAATTCACTTCAAAGCAGTTCTAGCAAATCTCTTAAGTTTTGCCTATCAGTCAGAACAAGTCGAAAACTATACATAAAGAAATCACGCGACTATTTTCTTCCTTTAATTACTATAAAAATAATCAACAAATTTTAGCTTCTCTCAGCCGTTTTGAAGCTAACTCGATCCCGCTTAAAGAATTCTGCAGAGATCAAAACAAATTATGCGCTACTTATAAAATCGATGCTTTGCGACCTCCTAGTCAAGCTCTGTTAATTTCTGGAAAGTCACCTATATTTGCGCGAGAGATTCTTGATAGACGGTTTTCAAGTCGCATAACTTTGGCAGTATCCATGCACACAACTAAGGGCCATTTAAGACAAACATTTAGAAATAAGACGAAGTTCTGAAAAAATTCGATATATGTTCAATTTTACAATGTCACTTCGAAAAAGATAACAAAGCCTCGAAAGTTTGTGAAAAATTCATAATGCGTATGCTTTATAGAAATCAACAGCAAGCAAATGTTTTGCTCGTTTTAGAAATTTCGATGGTAAAGACGTACCGCGGTATGCTCGGCGAAGTTGATGAAAATTTTTATAAAATTGAGGCACAATGGCGCAATTCATTTTATGACTTTGGTGGAGAACTACCACATTGACTAAAATGAATAAATATTGAGCAATTCAGGTTGGTTGGCTCCTTACTTGAATACCCACTGAATCGGCAGTAAAAACTGTTACGGCCAGTAATAGACGAAATCGTTTGTTGAGATTGGAATGGAATGCGGAACCATGATCTACTTTAACCTGACAACGGCATCCGGAATTGGCCACATATGTCTTCAATGTTTCGACAAGAATTCTCATCCAAACACAGTACAGCCAGATCTTATCCGGTTTGACTGCCGTTTGATACGCATTCTCCAATGCCGTCTAATAATCGCAAAGCTGATATCAAAAGAGACCTATAATATGTTGATATCAGTTGCTTTCTCGCGTAGAGTTCTCCGACGCTCTGTAGCAATTGAGATGTTCGCCGACACCATCTCAAAAATTCACTGGCCAAGTTGACAAATGTTTGACTTAATAAAGTTTATTTAAGAACAATGAGTTTCAATTTTGATGAAAACTTGTCATGAAGTTATTCTTCTAACTAATATCTGAAATCAACTTAACGCTTACTGGAGCATTGCGGATTATTTGAATGCAGGTCAAGTTTTCCGAAGAAAAAACAGCCCTGCCCGAACCAAAGCTAAACAAAATATAAATTCTTTCAAAACATATTTGTAACTCGCGATATACTTGGATAACGAATGTTGGTTTGCTTGTTATCTTATCAGAAGAAAACACTTTGCTTTTACAACAAATTCTTACAGTCTGTCCTTTTAATATAAAGAAAAAATACTTTATCAATGCATGATTTATAGGTATAGCAAACTTCAGTGTCTTCCAAATATTAATCCGCATTTAATGATTCATATTCTATAAACATTCATAAGATAACCTGTTAGATGGTGGTTGATCTGTGGTTCGATTGACAACTTCTAAGATAATCAAGAATAATTAAAAATATGAGGGATAGAAACTTTGCTAGCACAACAGGACGAGTTTTAAAAAAATTTTAATAATAATTTAGTAATTAGCCTAAGTTTATTGAGAACGTCTACTAACGTTAAACCATTTTTCGATATTACATAAGAGTCACCTAAGTCGAGTAAAATATTCTAAACTTTTTCTTTTTATGATAAAGCCAGTTCTTTTTAATATCTTTTCGTTAGCAACAACAGCAACAATAACAAGAACCATCTTTTTACCCATCACTGACTGTGTTTGTCAATGTTACCAATAGTACTTATCTTACCTAACACACATATAAATAATAGTTAATGTAAATATACAGCGTACCCTAATAGGCATTAAATGAATTCACTTTTTGTAGTCGTATTTATACATCTTTGTCGCAATGGAATGAAAATTTTCAAGTATATATTAGAGTGCAAGTAAATCATTTAAATATTTACTCAAGCCTTTATGTATACAAAAAACTGCTTCTTCCTCTTTCTTTTATTCATATATATGAGGCTTTGTTGCGCGCACGCACATGTATACACAACCACAAAGTGCAAAAAACTTAAATAATATTAAACAAAAAGGTATGAATCACCGTAATCTTATGAAAAAAAGCTATGTTAATTTTATGAGAAATCTTGTCATCTTTATTCTTTATACAAGATTTTGGAAGTTAGGCCATTTTAATTGACCATTTGAGCGCACTGACTAGTATAAGGCATTCCACATGCGATATATATCCTCAAATGAAAATTCAAATTGTTTTTTTTTTAAAGAAAAATTTCATTCGCGTTCGAAGTTTTCTTCTCATATTATGTTGTAAAAGCCTAGCCTTTGGCTTGAAAATAGAAAATGTCGGTCAAACACTGTAATGAATATTCGAGTTGAACGATGAGTGGACACACGGGCGACACGAAAAACAAGCGCTCTGTCAGGCAGCGAAGACAGCAATTACTGGTGGGGCGGACAAGCACTCAAGCAAACGAACACACAGGCAGACGGACAGATGGTTAGGCGGGCAAAGAGATGAATTTGTGGACTGGCAGATTGTCGGGCGGACAAATAGACTGGGTGGATGACGGGCAGATAGACTGGAGGACAATCAGATATTCAGACAGATTAGCGGGCAGAGTAGCTTTAGGGTAACCGATGAATGAAATAAGAGATGAAGAAGATTGTCAGGTGATATGGCGAATCAAGCGAAACGAACAAAATAATAAATCAAAGGACGAAAAAGTGACGGAAGAACTAACAGACGGAACTAAGTGTGGAATTGAATGACAGGCGGACATTCGCGTATTAGTCAAGGACGTAAACACTTTAGGAAGTCTCTGTTCAACGCTTCTACGGTATTACGGAATATAGAATACTACCGGAATTTACAAATACGCAAAAAAACGGTTAATTAATTTGAATTTGCGAATTTCAATATATATGTTATTGATGGAAAATTTGTAAAATCTGTTTTTTTTTTTTTTAAGAATTGAAATAATTTCATGCCTTTTACAGACTGATTTCCCAAGTCGATGACTTTGTTTGTTTACAATTTTATAAATATTTATATTCGTGTGCTTGTGTAGGCACAATTTATAAAATAATGTTACACATTCATATGAGAATACTATGGTTACTACTGTTCAAATATTGATACAACAAATGCATACAAAATATCTGCCTTTGTTTACAAAAAAAAAAACTTTTTTTTTGTTATTCGAGTGACCGACCTTCGGCATGATAACTCGGATACTTTTCAAAGAAGAAACGCTTTTACTTGTAAACTAATTAATACTATTTTTTTATATGTAAGTGTTATTTAGATTGGCATCAAAAGCATGCAAAAATCAGCACATTTCTGATACATTTTTTTGTTATATTTACTTTTTTGGTGCGGCTATTAACACGCGCGCAATAATTATACACAATTTAAGCTAAACTTCCAGCTGAACTAACTAATCTTATCATGAACGTCCACTTACGTCTACATCCTTCCTATTTCGCCTTTACCCAAACACTAAGTAGAAATCACGTCTATCACTGCTTATCGAATTTATGAATTCTTTTAAAAAATTCAGATACTTCGAAGGGTTTTAAAGTATAATCGATTTCTCGCAGCACATGTCGTCTTTTGAGAATTGTCCTTACAATATTCATTTGTTCACACCCATATTTATGTTCATGTTCATTATTCATTTTCACAATCCTATTTATGTTCATATTTATATTTTTATTCACATTAACATTCGTGCTCCTTTTAGCGTTCACATTCATTTGTTTTTGTATTTATGTTGTGTTCCTACTCGTTATGGTCGTCATGTTCACAGTCGTATGCATATTCATATGCGTATTCATGTTGATATTCTTATTCAGATTCATTTTTTATATTCACACTCTTTACTCCTATTCGTATTTATATTCATAATCGTATTCATATTCATAACCATATTCATACTCTTAGTGATATTCATTAAGTTATTCATATACTTATCCATTTTCATATTCTTATTCATATTATTCTTATTCGTATTCATATTCAGATTCATACTCTCGTTCATGTTCATATCCATAAGCAGACTCATGCACTTAGTCATATTCGAATTCATATTCTTATTCAGATTCGTGTTCTTGTGCATCTTCGTATTTTTATTCTTGTTTGTATTCTTATTCTTATTTTTATTCGCCTTCTTATTACTATTCATATTCCTGCTTATATTCAAAGTCATTAATTAGAAATTGACTTGATTCGCCGCCAAACATATTATTAATATATGAGAAGCTAAACAATCAAATATTAAAATATGTTTGTATCCACAAACCACAATCAAAAATTTAGCATCTAAATATTCACCACGTAATAGTGGTCTTAATCTGTTTATAAAACTTTTTATATAAGAAGAGTCCCTTGGGTTATTATTATATATTCACTTTAGCTGAGGCATATCCAAAGTTCGTTTTAAACCTAACAAAACTATGTTGCTTTCTTCTTGACTTTGTAATTCTATTCTATACCCGATGAGATAACGCGAACAGCGGTATAGGTCAGTTTATCCTGAACGACAATAACTGCTTCGAATAGCGATATGAGTCATAGTATATAATAAATTATATCTTTCACAACGTACCTAAATGGCATTTTAATGCAACATAACATAACATTCAACAACAAAACTTAAGCCATAGATATTGATTAAGAACTTATTCGCATTTGTTTGAAAATGTTTCGACATAAAGTGTAAAATGCACGTAACGGAAATAATTTCGGTTTAAAGTTTTGTATGCTTATGTTCCTAAATTTTATTAAATGCCACTTAAACGAAAGTTTAAAAATAAAAATTTTTGTAAAAATATCACAATCATATTTTTAGGCAAAGCATATTTTTAAAATAAAAGCGCACTTATCTAAATAACGAATTTCGAAAATAAACGCAAACGAAACTAAATTCGTAGAAAAGAAAAAATCGAAGTGAAAATAATTTCCTTA
>NW_023998564.1:2687584-2736520 GCF_014805625.2 Glossina fuscipes
CCCGCATAGCATTTTATATTCAATTGAATATAAAATGGTTATTGGTTGGTTTAACTTTTACAATCTCATTAAAGGTATTTGCGTTAAGAGTTCTTAACGACTTCACTTGTTGGCATTTTTTAAATGCCATCCAAAATTGAAAATAATGTAAATGAATTCATATAAAGGTAAAGATTAAAAGAAGCACGCGAAAATAATAAACTACTTAAAAAGCAGATTGAAGCAGAAAGTTATCTTTATTAACTATAACCTAAGATATATAAGTAAAGTTGGCAAACATGTGCAGTTCCTTTTGGGCGTTGCTTGGTGGCCTTTTTTCCGTAAAGTTGTAAATTTATACGTTAACAGTTAAGCAATTGCGACTATTTTACCGTAAGCAAAATTGAGCCATTCCTAATTATAATTTGAGATCTCTAGTATGCTAAAAACTATATTACACAATTTCGTATTTAAAACTTTTAATTATTTTTTTTTTTTTTTTGGTTGGGCCTCTTCCACCCTTCCTAATGAAATTTTAATCCCCATAAGAATGGAGACACCGGGATAGGAAAGGAACGGCTACGACTCTGTCTAAGGGTTACAAAAACAGATAAAAATTTTCAGAGAAGTCATAAAGTAATCAAATTGTCATTAAAAATGTGCAACAGAATGTGATTGCATCCCTATTTTGACAACTTCTCCATTTACAATTTAATCATGTTTATATGGTAATTAGAGGTGTTCGTTCATTCACGTTGATTTTTATCTACTTCGACTAATCTAAATGGAATTATTGGATTCTTATAGCTTAAACCACTTCTGGCTGGATTATATTGTATGAATTCGTATACACGCAATGTCCAGAAATACTTAAGATAGACTTACACTTTGCTCCATCGAACCAGTTTTATTAATCAAAATTAACAAATATAAGCATCTCTATCCATATTTCCATCTGTTCACTTGTTTATCTGCCCATATATCCTTTGACTGGTACGTCCTTCTGGTCTTTTGCTCGTCTGTCCGTCTGTCCATCCGTCCATCCATGTGCTCATCTGTCTGTGTCCCCATTTGTGAGCACGTCTGAAACTTGGTACGTTAAATACTCTAATTCATGAAAGAACTACAATAAAAATGGGTTGTATCGGACTATTTCCACGATCACTGCTCATATGAAATATTGAAATTTCAATTTTCATTTGTATTTCTGACAACGTATCAATAAAGTGTGGAAAATTCGTGTGGAAAGCAACCCCTTCCCGGTAGAGAGTATTTTTAGTCTTTTATAATGAAAACTGTATTTTGACATTAATTGTCATTGATTTGAACTACCTATATCTATTTGATCGATTCCTAAGAGTCCGTTTAGCATCTCTCACAAAAAATTGGCTTTGATGTGGCAAAAACACTTCATTTTTAATTGTCTCTAGTTAGGGAAACTGCAATGTATTAAGCGAATTCCTGTCTAACAGTTGACCTTGCCGAGCCATAACATTTTAATTTGTTTTACTTATATTACTTCGAAAATGTTCTGACAACATTTTATTTATGACAATTTTACTATGTGTATGTAAATGTATGTAATACAAATAAACATATAGTTTATAATAATTTGTATAATAACCATAATTTTTTCTTTGCACCCTTATAGCTTAATTTGTGCTTTTTACGGGAAGTGTGCAATACGAGAAATTTGATAGAAAAGCTTGGAAACAGCTTAGTTTAGTTGAAATATTGATAATTAACTTAAGCACATTGTTCAACGAAACCAAGTACATGGAAATCATCATTATTGAGTATCTAACGCCGCCAGCAACAAAGCGACGAAATTTTGTGGAAAGAAGAAAATCACCCACCAACAATTGCTATACAAAAATGTTCACCCGCCAAAGTTTTGTGTTCTTAGTATTAGCGGTTTTATTAGATGTAATAAGCAGTGTTTATACAGGACCAGTTTCTACCACCACACAAGCTGAGGTAAGTAAACATTTGTTTTTTTTTTCTATCTTCAAAATTTGCGGGGAAGTTACCTTTACGGTTTATTCTTTTAAAACATTAAAAAGATCTTTTAAATTCCAAAACATACAGAGAAATTATAGTAGCGTCAACTGTGCAAACTTACATCGGTCATTCCAAATTTTTTGTTTAGTTGTTGATGTATTTGTTCTGTCTTCCATTTGTCTTTAAAATTTAGTTTATACAATGGATGCAGAAAACCTGTTTGAAGAAGAAAAATTGTTTGAAGAACTCAAACCAATAAGAATTTCCACAACTCTTTCAGATTTAGTTATGGCTCACTTAATAAGACATTTTATTAATCAGATATATATAGAATCGTATAAAATTAAATTAGTTTTAATCTTCTTAGTAATAATATACAAAAGAACTTCATGAAATTAATGCTTTCCTGAATTAAAGATTCTTCGTCGAATTTTCCTGCTGCAAATTTATCCCAAAAAGGATTGTACCTGACCTAAGGTGAAACTAGTAAGACCATAGTAGGACAGAGCCTCTTTATATCATTTCGCTCATTCGAAAAAATGATCCGAACCGAATCATTTTCAATAGGATTAGGCCAAAACCCGTCGGTATACCAAATTTTATCAGAAATTGAAAATCAATACAAGAATCCATGATTTGCCGGACGGATAGGCTTGGATCAATTCAGAAAGTGATCGGTACAATGAAAGATAGCTTCATCAAAAGTCATTCTGAATGTTGCATACACGTGCACATACTTTATATGCTCTTATACCACAAGTGGTGGGATTACACATGCATTTTGAAAATCCAGTTTTTCTTTTTATAATAAAAAGCGTTTAACCATTAGCATGAAAAAAGTAGTAATTTAACGAAGAAGGAAACTGACTTAGTATCAATATAAAGCAAATAAATTCATTGTGCAATAAGCATTTATATATAAACTCAGTTTGCTTGTTAACAAATGTGGTGTAACGTTTCTAATGTCGGCTCAAATATCATAATTTTAGACTTTGTGCATATTTTGTTCATTTTCAAATAATGCAACCATTCAACGTCATCATCATGATTATTTTCAGCAGGAATTGTCTCTTTTTACAAAACATAAGCTGCGAACAATTAAAACCATTACACTTAACTTTAAATAAATGTTAAGGCTAAGGTTAATAAATATATAAAAAAAAACATATACATATATATATATACATATATATATATATATGTATATGGGAGTGTCTCTATCTATCTATGCTTATTGCAGTCATACAAATACCTTAGAACAAGTCACGGGTATATTGAATGGAATTAAAAGCCAAATTAAACATGCAATTTTTTTTGCGCAAACTGCTGACAATTAGTGATATTAGGATTCATATGAGTTTTAAATGGTACATATATACATATATGCATTGCATATTAGACGTCAATTTATTCGGAAAACGTACAAGTTCAACACACAGTAAACACATTCAAAAAAACAAGAACTAACTTATGTAATACAAATCTTATCTGGTATCTAAATTAACTTGTATAATATAGGGTGTGTTCGGTGTAGTGGGCAAGATGTCCGACGTTTAAACGGAA
The DNA here is from genome assembly GCF_014805625.2 of Glossina fuscipes. NCBI lineage: Eukaryota > Metazoa > Arthropoda > Insecta > Diptera > Glossinidae > Glossina > Glossina fuscipes. The sequence continues at coordinate 2,691,128 of NW_023998564.1, forward strand.
AGCCCATCATCGATTCCATCATCCTTAGTGCCTCCACCGAAGTATAAGAATAGCACAAATACAACCTCTGTAAATTAAAAAAAAAAATCTAAAACTAAAAGACTAATACTCACATTCAGGTAGTTGACCATTTTTAAATTGCTGGTCACCGAAACTGCAATTCGTCCTTTCAGCTACCTTTTCTATAAATCGGTTTTTTATCGCCTAATTTTTTATTAATGTATAGTTCTATTGCACCCTAGGCAATATGCTTTTAATATATCCCACATCAAAGTATCGATGACCTCTGCCATTGAAAGTACGTATGAGCTAAGAATATGGTGTTAGCTTGAAGTGCAATGGTTTATGCTGGTACATTCATAAGCAAGTGCGTCAAGTACAAGTAATCGTGCTTAAGATTAAGGCTTAATTAGCTTTCATCGGTGACAAGAACTTCGGGTGGAAAGTAATAATTTTCTCTATTGTGTGCACCAAGGACTCAAACCGCTTTGGCCCAAGATTTTAATTAGTCTTCATTTCTTTAATTAATTATTATTATCTGCTATGCTTGTTCAATTTCACCGCAAAAATATACTTTTGCTAGAAGCATAAACAAAAATGCACATCACTGTCGACATTCTCGCCTACAACCTCAGTTACGGTAATTTGTGAAACTTATGTGTATGTTACTACTTAAAAAGTTCTTAATTATATTTCTGCTAGTAGAATGAAAGTGATATTTCTGTATAAAATCATAAGAGAAAACACGCAAAGTACTATATCCGGACTTATTAATGCTTGCAACCGGGAAATGAAAATTGGTAGGAGAGGTCGCGATCCTGCACGAATAATTTTATAATGACGTTGTGCGTATGTGGCGATCATCCCAGAAAAAAGATAAAACCGGAATTCACTTTTGTTAGGAATTGCTCCGCGAATTGAACAGTGGAGTAAACTTATGAGTTCGAACTTCGTGCTCTCTAATTGCAAATTCCGATTTCGAATTTACGTACATAATATGCTTTTGAAAATTTCCAATCAAATGTCGTAAACCACGACAAAAGAATCCGAAATATGCTATTCTTATAACTATAAATCGATTCAAAAAAATCAGAGAGTTTGAAACGTGGGAAAGATTGCCCTTGTTACTAAACATTTGACTATTGACTTTTGCCTCAGCTGAATTTCTTACAGGTTATAGCCTCATAGCCAAGCAGATAAAAGATTCGACTAACAACTGGAATTTCTTGGATTCAAACCTCAGTGGAGTTTGAGTATATTTGATCTTAGCTATGGTGAATGGTCAGCCGATAAATATCACTTACTGATTTATTAAATATTCACTGCAGCACGTCTTTGACATTCTAAAAGTACTAACGGATCTGCTAAAACAAGGAATTCAAATAAAACATTAACACAAAGAAATTTATATTTCTATACATGTATAGAAGAGAACATGGATTGCCCGCTAATACATTGTACATACCATCAACAAGTAAAAGAAAGTAAGCAGGGCCCACTATTAGATACTCGATCAACAGCATCCTGCTTAGTGCACTTGTTCATGTAACATGCCGATATACAAAATTTCATCCAATTATCTCAAAACCTGTAAGTTCATTATAAACATATAAGAATGACATACCGACAGACAGGCTTTGATCGACACAAAAACTAATTCTGGGTGTTTTGTACGTCTACACAAACTTAGTATAATGATGTTAGGGCATAAAAATTGTCCTATGTAGGTGAGTTTTTAGAATCCGAGAATATCGTAGGATTTGTCCTGCTGTTCAATAATATGAAAAAGTTTCGTATATATAAGCATGTAAACAAGTTAAGAAATGCACATTTGTGAGATAACATGCAATTCATTAGTATTAACTTCTATAATAACCGAGGGTCACTGAAAGTGAAAAATAAATTATTTTATTGTGTATTTGCGTTATTTTTTCATTTTTATATCCATCACTGAAGGATGAGGGGAATGTTCATTTTATCAAAATGTTTGCAACGGCCAGGAAGTAGCATCAGAGACCCCACAAAGTACATATATTCTTGATCAGAATCGATTTAAGCCTGTGTAATCCCTGTTGTAAAAATTCTGCTGAACACAAAAATGAAGCTGTCGGCTTCAAATTTGGCAGAAGCATTGGAAGTTCTTACACGCGGGTTGGTATTTTAAATGGTTCAATTCGGTCGAAGGCCACGCTCACAGTATCGCGTAAACTGAGAATACCTCTGGTTTTCAAAAGGAGTGAAAATGTATTTTTTCCTCATTGTTCAAAAACTACGGGAAATAAATATAAAAAAATTTGAATGCCTATTCTATGGACGATGCTGTAACATTCGTACAAAAAAATGAACAAAATTGACCATCCAAACATTATAGTGAACCAAACTTAAATTGTTTTTTCACGACCTTTATAACGCGCAGAAACAAGCTTCAAAAACCGTATAGAGTATACAAATTTTTGGTCAGTTTCAAATTTAGAATACATCCAAACATACTCGCTTGTTCATCTGACCATCCGCCTGTTTGCGCAACTTTGTACTATTTGTGGTAAACGTTCTCCCGTTAGCGAAAATGAAGATATTGCCTACAAATTTGTAAAAGAATTTGGAATTTGGCACGCCTACAACGCTCACACGCGTATACGACGACGTTTGCTGTGAAAATAGAAAAAATCAGCTGCGCCCACTCCTTATTATGGAGCATGAAAGTTTTGTTGTTTTATTTCTTTTGCCTTTTTTAGGATAACGGTGATGGGTGTAAAAATTTCGTTCCAAACGAACTTAACTTTTTTACTTATTTTGGATGAGTGCTCTTATAAGCTTTTGTATACGCCTTTTATATATTGTAAAAGAATGTGTAATCACTGTTCATGAACAAGATTGTGTGTATGAGCAACAGACACATATATTCTTTTTTTTTTGCTGTTGGAATACATTGACATCTAAATTATTATTAGTGCTTTTGTAAATTAAAAAATAAAAATCTTTCAAGCTGTACAATAAATTCCATGATTCATAAAAGATGTATTTCATGTTCATACACACCAACTAAATACATCTCACCATCTCTGATAATATATACAAAAATTTACAAAATGCTTTTTTATATAATAATAAAGGGCGCGTCTATTGCCCGACCATGATTATTGAACTTACAAAAGAATTTACTGCTCACTGCCGTACTTCCGATTAATATCTATCTCTACTATACATTGTTAGTTGACGTACAACAAAGCCAAGTCGGCAGACCCGGCCCGAAGTCGCAAGTCCTCAGTCGGAGCATACCATATTTTAATTACGATAATTGTGCGGTCGTAGCTATAGTGAGTGCTCGTCGGTAAACGCATAACACTTCCTTACTGATCAACGACCCCCTACCCCTTCTCTCCACAATACTTTGTGGCCATCACCATAGATACACCATCCACCGTCCACCCTATATACTAATAGGTGGCATCCACTGACCGATTGGCCATATTTATATATATATACACAAAATAAAAAAACAAATGTAAGTTGTAAATTAAAAATTTAACTGCTGTACTTGTGAGTAGCTAAAGTAGCCACGAAACATAGTTAAGCACTCGCATGTTGACATAAGAACTTTTCGCTCTTAATTTTGTGAAAATTTTGAGAACAAAGGGAATAGTTTCTCTTAACTTATTTTAAAATCTCGCAGCGCCTGACTATACACATGTACATATATATGTACATATATATATACATTTTGAGGTATAAAATTTTTTTCTAAAATACTATGTAAATAATTTAGATGTTCCAACGATAAACGGTTTTTTGGTTTATTCCAAGCGTCACCTAACCAACTCCGACTACGAAACATTTTTCTTCTCGAGTTTTTGCCCATTTTTCACTGGTTTTTTTTTCTATTAATTTCGTTTCAATTTTTCCGCCTTTCAACCACAAATGCAATTTTATAATTTTAATCCGAAAACGTTCTTCAAATTACAGCTGATTTTGGTATTGCGCATCTAAATGGTTTTTTTATAAATTGAAAATAAACCGACACGCAACTAAATAGTTGTGTTTATAAATTGAAATTTACAACCTGTAGTATACGCCAATCCGTAGTTCGACAGAGAGCAGTAAACTCTTTGGAAATTCAACATATATGTGTATATTCTCTGCCATCTCCAAAAAGAAAGAAAAATTTATGGCTAAATGCTGGCTATAATGCGTACGTAATGTTAATAAACCCGTGAGACGGTACACGTTGACACCTACTTGCTTGTTTCTTATTGAATAATTTACACAATAAAATAAAAGTTTTATTATATCGACATTAAACAAAAAGAAAAGCTTATCAGAAATGGGTATTATTTGTTTAAAAGCAATAGCCGTATTCTGAGCAACATCACAGAAACACCACAAATATTAATATTTTTAGTTCCCGTCCTAAAAATACCAGAAATTGGGCTTTCTCTCCGTATAAGGCTTGCCATTTATGATAACTCCGGTATGTGTTAAGACCAATGCGATCCAAATTCCCTGCCGTCAATTCTTTTACTAAATTGATGCTATGGACTAACTTTCATCATAAAATATTAAAAATTATGCCTTCTTCTTAGGTGCTTACTATTTACGACAAATCTTAATTTAGTAGCGAAATAGAGCCATGTGCTTCAAATTTGATCTACTTAGTTTTTATGTCAAATTACTATCATGAAAAAATTTTCATCATAAAATATTAGCACATAGGCTTTTTCCACATAGAGATTCCTTTTACTGCAGTGCTATCCAAAAAATAGATCCACATAGTCAAATACGGTAAGGTTGATATCTTCGCCCATTTGCTATTATGAACCAGTCTGTAACATGAAATGTTGAAAATTAGACCGTTTTACTGTACAAATATTCAGGTATCGTAGGAACGATTGTATGAAAAAGCGTTCAAAAAATTAACCCAGCGTAACCAAATATTTATTCCCTTTTTACAACATCGAAATACTATTACTCAGTCACTTTTGTCGAGATATTTTTAAAATTGCAACTTTTTTCCATATAACAACTCTTCAAAAGTAAGCTATTGTATGGGAAAGGGTGATCGAAAAAGTGTCCGCATACGAGATTTATCTCAATATATCTCAAAGATTGCAACCTGTAGTTTGAACGAAGAAAACATCAGACGGACAAGAAAATTTATATTCAGATAATCGATCAATATAATGAAAGATGTTGTACGTCCTTCTGGCTGTTACACTGATTATAACCTGGTATAGGGTATAAAAACACAAATGCTCAAAACGTCTCACAAAAAGCTACGATGGACCCTATCCTAGTTTCGTCTTAAGCCGAATAAAGTTTATTCTTTTTTTTCTTACCTTTTAAACCTCCTTTGCCTTAGTTTCTTCTTAACACAACTTGTACAGCGTTCTTCATTCAATTTTGGATGTTAAGTAAACGATTCGAAATTAAACCGTCTCATGGGTACTTCTTTCCTCAATTTTAAAGTTAATAAAATTTTTTACATACGTTTCTATTTAATTACAGATATTTTTCTTCTGCTCATTTGTACAGAGTCATTGATTTTTATTTTTCCGAATTAAAATGCGTGTAACATGCAAGCATGAAATTTTTATTCCCTTTTCTATTTAGAGTTCAAAAATAAAATGAATAATACATGCACGTCCGCCACTAGGGAATTCAAGTGTAATTATTTTATGCTTGAGCTGAATCGTATGGCGGCCAGAGGCACCAATGTGGAAACAATCACAATTTAGTTTGACATTTATGTAAACCTGAATGCTTCCTAAAATGCAAATAAAAAAGCAAATCTTTATATATCCCAAGCCATGGAGGATTCTAAAGGCCTAATAATGCGTTTTACAATTACGTTTTACATTTATGCACGATAATTTCACGTCGGGAATTTTTTTATTAAGCCCAAGACATTGTCACTGTGTTTTATGTGTGAAAGCTTTTATTAAACGTAAATCTTCTATTAGAAGGTTTAATATTCCCGCACGTTGTCGGCTTATAGTTACAAAAGTATCATTGCTTGAATCTTTTACTCAATCATCTTAATTAATTCATGTAAGCTGGCTACTTTAGTTTCACATCTATACCATTGGGTGATAGTGCTAACCAATTTATTCAGAGACTAATAATGAGAAGATAAAAAACATAATTGTGAATGCCTGCTTAGCATTTATATGCAAGAAATGATGGAAATTAGATTTGAAATCAATTGAAATTTAAAGAAAATAAATACAATCTCCTAGTACGTATGATGCCAAGAGTTTATAAGAATCTATATGAAACTTTACATACATGTCTTCTGTGTAGATTTTATCAACTTCATCACATATCTTGAACGTTCTATGTCTCTGCTAGTTTGCTTATATACATAAGTTCTATGTATAAGTTCTATATACAAAACGCACTGGAGCTTTTAGTTCTTCTTGCTGTTTTGCATAGTTTTTCAACACTTACGCTCACTTTCACTCGCTTTATCACTATTTTGATAGTACTTGAAGTATAGAACTCGAGGAATTGTGAGGGAATTGGAAATGTTAATATTAGGTAGCGTATGGCTACCTAATGTTAACTGGCTTAAACATCATTCGAACAAATCCTAAAAGCAAAAACACGGATCGTCTGATAAATAAACGTTCGAATTGGCGGCATTATAAGCGGGCGGAGTAATGAAAGAACCCACCTGATAATGTATGAGCTTACTTTTGCACGCATGTTCGAACTTGTAGATACCGTTAAAAAGAGTACGCTTAAGAAGGAACAAACAGCATGTGCGGATAATCAAAAGCCAAAAAACATGAACCAATGGTCATGAAAGGAAAGCTTTGTGCACTTGAAAATTGATGAAATAAATTGTTTATGGATTTGCCCATAATCTACATCTATATAATCTATAGGCAGACGAATAGAGTGGAAAAATTGAGAGAGTGGATGTATGGACGGACAAAAACCTCGCCGAAAGTGCGGACAATAAAAAGCACAGAAAATTGAGATGAGTCGCGATGTCAATAGCCGAAGGCAATGAAAATGCCTTCTTCCAGTGCGACCAATTCGAGTGACAGATGAATGAACTGCCTTTGTGGCGATGCGCATACCGGAAAATCTACAGAAACACAGGAGCTAGTTAGTTGTTCTTATAAAACAGAGACGACAAGCTGTTAAAAACGCTTGCCAGACCTTATGGTTGCAGAGCAGTTAACGGTCCAAGATTCTCGCGAATGATCAGCAGCAATTAATTGCGTTATTCTACTAACAAAATTTATGTTCCGGTACTAGAGAGCTCCATTAGCAAAGTTAAGTATTGACAAACTAAGAAAAAGTAAAAGAAGCCCAACTCAACGATCTTTCCCTTGGTAGAGGAATACTTAGCTATGCCGCTACGAGGTCAATGGCTAGGGAAAAACTTGACTTGAACTAACGGGCATGCAAAGGAAATGGATAAAGCAAGGCAAGAATAAATTCAAACTTTTTGCCATAGACTTTCTAATAAGTGTTTCTACGTGTTATAAAAGCAATGAAAAAATTTAAGTATATTTAAACTGCGATGGTAAATGTAAATAACATAGCAATAAAAACATATTAATCAGTGTATTCTTCAAGATTTTCAATCGTAATGCATAATTATATTGCTTTTGTTTCATTTCTATTCCAACGAAAAAAAAGTTTAATTTCTTTTTTTTTATTTTATTATAAATGGAAAGAATTTCATATATTGCATATACGAAACACAATAGAAAATCGATTAACACGTTCAAAAAAAGCGGAAATCAAACCTTGATAAAAACCACAACAACAATAACGAATAAGCTCAACTGCAATTAAAATTATGTGATTTTCTATTGAAATGCTTTCAACGTATAGTATAAAAAAGCAAAAAGAAACAAAAAAATAAAAATAAATAAATAATTTAAAAAATTTTTTTTTTAATTTTTGTCTAGAATGAAAATGTTTTCATTGGAGAGAATTTAGTAAAATTTTTTTTTTTGCAAAAAACAATGACAATAGAAACGCATTGGAATCGACAGTCTGGCGATGATTGTTCATCCAAGTTCTACCTGTTTGTCTGATTATTTGGGAACCCAGTCTGTCTGTCTGTCTATCACCAAATAAATCTTTTGGTTCGATTTAAATTTAAAGTTTAATTTAAATTAAACTTAAAAGTGACAGCTTGCCAAATCCCCCGGAGTCTAATCATCAACCCGTTAAGCATTTTTTTGGCCTCAACAATTACAGCAACTAACACGACTAGCACGCAACATATAATGTAATTTATTATTAGTTCATTTTTAATGAGTGTAGCGTAAAAAAAAAAAAAAAATTAATTGTAAATGTTCATGAGTTCAGGAGTAACGTAATATATAATATATATATATACATATATATATATATATATATGTATATGTATGTGGGGCGCGTAGTTAAAATAATTTCCCAGTAACCCATCCAAATAATAATAATAAATTGCAATTCGACATTGTGCGCTTCAGGCACACTCCCATAATATTCGGTGTGTGCCAAGCTTTAATTTCTGCTTTTATACAATATACGTATACACCTCCCCTCCCCCACCTTCCATCACACTGCACATCTTCGCTTTCGTTGTACTCTTAGCGACCAGACAAGTAAATAAATACAAACGCGCTTGGTTAAAGTGTATATGTTTACGTTTACGTTAAAGTATGTTTATGTTCAATAGTGAACAATGAAACCACTTGTTTAAGATATGTGCTTCTAATATTAATTAAGTTTGTTTAACCCCGCCCTCGTTCCCGCTTCGACACCTTGTTTATTAAGCATTAGTTCTCCGTAAAAGGCGCTCATATACGTAACCATTTAATCTTTTCAATTTAAGATGAAAAGCAGAAGGCAATAATGAGAAGTTTTTATGCTAAAGATAGCATAAACATGAATATGATATAATAAGTAGATGTGCTCATAAGCAAAATGAAATATGTACACCATGGAACAATAGCTATTAAAATTTCGGGTGCAATTCTTAGAGTTTATTCAGCATGAAGTACGTAAGGAAGATAAGATGTTCGGGTTAATATTAGTTTTTAATATATTTAATTACAACTTTTGGCATTAAACTAATGGATAAATAATTCGTGAAACATCTTTCACTCCAAAACAGCTTGGAGCTTGTCGGACGTAGACAGGGAGACAGCTAGCGCCGAAAGATAACGTAAATGTTTGAATTTTAATTATCTGAACGCTTAAGATATTTTAAAACAGCTCAAGTTTAATAAAAGCCATCCTCTTTAACTTCAAAGTGTAACGGTTATAAAAAAGAAATCCCAGATAAATATTTAGGATAAAAAGTAGTGATCTATGTGAAATATGAGTTGTTACTTTTATTTGCCGCTTGGCTTACTAGGTAAAAAGTGCGACCATCAATTCGTCGTACTCGGGTGCAATTGCCAGTGCGGTTGAAAATGCCTTAATTCCGATTGGTGTAAGTTGGCCATATGATTGGCCATGTACACTTTCCAGGCTGCGTTCACAGGCTCTATCCATATTTCTCTCTGAACGCTACTTTCTTGTTACGACTATATGCAGGGAACACCGTCTGCGTGACGAGCCATATTTATAAAACAGATATAGATAATTTACGACCACTTCTGTTAAAAGTGTATAATTTATGTATGCAGGTATATGTATCAAACCAAAACCCTTATTGAGCGACAGAAGCGATCGTAACAGAACTGCTCGTTATCGTAAATATCTTTAGTTTACTCAAGTAGAGTTAGTTGAAGATTGGCTGAGAGTCCTTGAGTTTTCGAAAACCTTTTACATGATTTTAGAACACTAAACAAAACGAATCAAACCACACTGAGCCATGTTAAAATTGAAAATTAGTTAAAAACACTATCATCCTACTTTACCTGGCATTGCTTGTACATTTTTTCGTTCTTACTCGGTTTTCATTAGAAAGGTTTTTAATTTCAACTGACAAGACAACCTATCCACCTACACGAGAGGATGGATTTATGTATAAACCTTTAGCTTTTAGTAACAACATTTTGCAGAACTTTATAATCGTTGTGCGACGAAACATAACGATGCTACAAGTAATCGATTTTTATCCATCTTTTCATCGTTGATGGGTCAATTCGGTCCCTGTTAAAATCACATTCAATGTTTAGTTCAGGTCTTGATTTGCTCAATGCCAGCAGCATTTAACGAAATAAAAAAAACTAAAGCAGTTTTGCAAAATTTTTGACTAAGACATTTTCAATTTCTTTCTTTTTTCGAATCATATTCGATATGTATTTCAAGTCTTGATTTGATCGACGTCAGTAGCGGTTGATGAATCAAAGAAAACTAAAATTTCGCACTCTTTACCTTAAAGATTTCTCGAGATTAGCGCGCGTATATGCTGCGCCTCTTCCGAAATGAAACAATTAAGAAAGTTATATTCGTTGCGGACCGAATCTCGCATATCCACCGCTATGGTTTTCCATATCCATTTAGAACTAATTTATTTTTAGGCAGTTAATATATCTTCGTTTGAGGAATGTACAAAATAAACATTCTGTTTTGTTAATAAATAAACGAAAAACCTCTAAAAAGTGAAAAAAATAAAATTTAATCAATTGTAACTTTGTGTGGGTATGGCCGATTTTTGCAGCGAGTAGAGTGCTTCGTAAACTAAATGTGGACGAGCCGCAAACTAAATTTGAAAGATCTGTCGGAGTTTCACTCTACAATTACCTATAATCGCAAAACGTTCGTGCTGTTGATAAAAAGTCGAATTTATAATGAAACCAATGGCGTCAGCGAAGATAAAAGATCACTTTTTTAAATATAAACCGGCTACACATTGAATGTATCTATGAAAGCTTCATTTAACTTAACTAGAAATCTTATGAATGCATCACGAATCATATGCGCGTGCTCTCAGCGAACTCAGCTACATTTAAGCGACTTTTTTTACTACTCGCATTTGATAATAAACATAACATAAATAAATGCATGATGATAAAGGAATGAACGAATAAATGAATGAATTAATTATTAAACGAATTGCCGAATGACTTCAGAAATGAATTATTGAATGCAACAAATAATAAATCAATTGAGGGATAAGTGTAGGAAAGCATGGTAGAACGAATAAACTAATGAATTAATTATCTAATGAATCAATGAATGACTTATTAAATGAATGAATGAATGGCACAACGAATAAATCAATGAATGATATAGCAAGTAAACGAATGAACAACTGAGTTCAGAAAAACAAGCCGCAATGAATAAATGAATGAATCAGTTGTTAAATTAATCAATGAATGACTTAATAAATTGATGAATGAATGAATAAAAAAACGAATAAATGAATGAACAAGCGAATGTAGGAAAGCATGGCGGAACGAATAAATAAATAAATAAATAGACAAATAAACAAATAAATGCATGAATAAACGAATGGAGGAATAGGAGAATAAATGAATTAATAAATATCTGAATAAATGAATGATAGAATGAGTTAACAAACAACAATAAATGAATGACTAAGTGAGTAAATGAACGCGTATGAACGAATAATTGAACGCAGGCACAGTAATATTAATGATAACAATAAAACACTATTGGAAGAATGTCTACCTCTCACCTGGAAGATCTCATCCGGATCGATTCCTAACGCTGCAGATTTATAGTTCCCTTGTAATGAGTGCCAATAGCTAAAAGAAAATTTTCGAAAATATATTCAACAAAATTAACGACGTGGTCAACCGAAGAAAGAGACACAACAGTATCAATTTGGTTCACATGCCAGTAGCGTTGGTCCAGTATTCCTGCAGAAGATAGAATCGTGAAGTTGAAATGCTGCTCTATTTAAATACAGACAGCAATTACTAACCCAAGGGACAACATCCAGGGGCAGTCTTAATATACGCATTTCTCTATTATAAATTAAAACTCTGCATACCTTAGAAGTGTAAGCGAAATAAAGAATATAATTACCATAGCTATGATGAAAGATGTGGTGAAAGAGGAGGTGGTATAACAATAATCATTAAAATTATTCATTAGTTCTTTTGAAAAATTATTGCAAATGAAGCAAACTGAACATGATTAGTACTGGCCTTATGAGGCTGGAAATATCTTCGCTTAATTTCTATTCATATAAAAAAAAACATACTATTTTATACAATTTAAATACCCGTGTGTTTATGTTTATGTTCTAAGGAGCGGAGTTTCAGTCAGTGACCTAAAACACGACCTAAATAGTTCCCATTTCTTTAGTAGTATTCGTTCGTACCACACTCTCTCGTATTTACTTACATTCTTTTAACCTCTTTCCATGCTTCACTCAATTGTCGTAATTTATATTCTTTTACATGTATATGGTTTTCCGTTTCATTCCTTGTACAAACTCTTTGTAATTTATTTATGTCCTAACGCGTGCATTTGACCGGAAATTTCTACTACAAAGGGATAGCAATCGTATTTTACATAGCAATCAAAAGAGTCCGATGCATAGTCTAAATCTAAGTGTAAGCAACAGCGGTTTTCCTCAAAAAAGATAATTAAATGAAAAAATGAAAAAATAAAAAACCAAAAAAAAAGGATATTGATTAGAATTTGGTAAACGAGAAATGGTAACAAGTTGTTTTGAATTGATTGAGTGAAGCAACCGTCAAATCCATTTCGAAAGGAAGATATATTAAAAAGATCACATAGACTAGCAGGTAAATTTAAAATTATGTATTTTCTCTTGCTGATTACGCAATTATTACCTTATTGGTAAGGCCATTATCGGTAGGTCAGGAAATCTACTGTTACTACACATTAGCACAATTTCTCAAAGCTATTCACATTCGCTTTCTAAATGTGTCAGAAATAAAAAAAGAAAAGACATGCAAAGGCAAAAGGAAAACGGATCAAAGATAATAGGTACATAAAATGAAAATTATGCAAAATAAGCTAAAGTGCAATGCATTTTAAACATTTTCAACCATCTGCACGTCCAATTTCCTGAAAAGAAAACAAAGCATTACAAAAAAAGCAAATTCTCGAAGTAGTTATCCCGTACAGCTAAGACACACATCACCTAATAGTTCACATTGCTCTAATATGAAATATTTGGCATTGACACACAAAATAATCAATCCTTAAGTTAGGTACTAGACCAATAATTAGATCTTGAAGGATTGTTTAGTAAAATTGATAGTTAGTCGTTATTTATTCCTTATTCCCATTGTACAAAGCTCGCGTAGAATCTATCTTTAAGGGTTAATCAGAGATTTTTCAACCTATTGTATAAGAATGGAAGCTGTGCTCAATAGATGAGCGAATCGAACTGATAAAGTCACATATTCTTGTTAGGCATTTGTAACGTTTCTTTAAATAATTTTAAAGTGAAAAAGTGGCCAATAAAGTTGTCCATATCGTGCAGACGAAGTGACATAATTTTTCCGTTTTATTCGAAGCATAAACAATGGACGTGTTACGGTTTTCAAGAAACCGCCATGCAGACTAGACAAACTACAAACATTGACTATCAAGCTGAATATCCATGGCGACAAACTACTGAGTGTAATGTATTACGGTAGTTCGAACGAAAGGAAATCCGCAGTAAGAAATGCTAACAAACAACAATTGTTACAATTTGGACGAAAAGCGGGCGCTATATACTAAGATCATGACATCGTGTGTTTTCGCCCCCATGTAGGAATACTCCCATGCTCTCATTCAGCAGCACTATGCTGGAAGTTGCTTTACTCCTCGATGTTATTAACACACAGATACTGAATCTCACCAAGCGCCATCATCAATGGATGAGTTATTGTCTTTTCGAGGAGGGCTTCCATTTTGATGGAGATAACCGAGAAATGTGTTCCTTTAACAGGTGGCATCAAATGACCCACACAAGGGTATATTAAGTTTGTCCGGATTTATGCAGATCTTAAGCACCTTTGATTATATTGATCGATTATGCCTATCTAAGCTTGCCTATCTGTTCGCCGCATATTCATCTTGTTCTTTCGTATTGAACCTAATAATTTTTCAGATATCTTGACCAAATTTGGTGCCCTAATTTTGAATGGCCATCAAATGTTGTTTATTAAGCGAACATAGAGTAGTGTAGAATATTTAGCGGTGAGCCTTGCCCCTCTCTATTGTTTTTTATTTATTTTTATTTATTTTAATTCTACTTATACATGAAACTCAACTAAATAAATAACAGTCGAGTTCAATTGGCACTTAAAGCAAAACTTATATTAATTAATAATGAAACTTAGTACAAGTACAATAAAACAAATATGAAGGAAAAAAAACAAAAAAGAAAAAAAGCATGTACACCATCAGCATAGAGCCACACTTACAGCCGGTACAGGGCCAAATTGCAAATAAACTAAGCCATCGCAAACATGCATAAGCTTGGCAACCGATAATAGTTAACAACAATTCATTTTCGAATCGTAACGACTTTTTAAGGTTAAAAGCTAGTTTAAGTACGACATAGGTAAATCGCACGTATTAAGCAATGTTGCTTTAATGGACTTTAAAGAGTTTGATAATGAGAATAAGTGATAGACGTCATTTAGGTTCTTGCAAACACCTCTGAGCAGATTAAACAGCTCATAATTATATTTACACCGACTAAACTTAACCAAGATAAGTGTCTAGAGAAGCGGTTAGGGACATTAAAGCTTATTTCACCAAGTAATAAAGGCGAATCAATAGCACCATTTATTACTTTGATTACAAAGCAAACGCCAAGAACAAATCTACGTTTCTCAAGAGACGGTAAGGACAGCAGAAGCAACCTATTTTCATAGAGAGGAAGAGAGGCAATCGGATCCCAACCCAAATTTCTAAGGGCAAACAGCAAGAATTGCTTTTGGACAGATTCAATTGAATCTACATAGCACCTCTATGAAGGAGACCACACATCAGAGACATACTCGAGTGTGGGTCTAACCAAACACATGTACAGCATTTTCGTAATGTAGGGATCATCAAGCTCTTTGGACCACCTTTTTACAAAATCAAGCGCAGACCTAGTTTTGCTTATCGAGAGCTCAATATGCAAGTGACAACGTAACCTATGGTCAAATAGAACGCCTAATGTGTGATCGAATCGACGTCCTCTAACTTATGCGAATCTATAAAATACTGAGTAATAAATGACTTTCTTCTGGAGAAGGAAAGCTTCTTACATTTACTCAGATTTAGTTTCAGAAGATTCAAAGAGCACCATGCAACAAAATTACTTTTTACTTACTTTAATTTTAATTCATTATTATTGCTATTTATGTAATTACATTACCATTAATTAATTAATAATCAGTTAATAAATTAATATCGCGATTTTAAACTTCTATAGGAAAGCTTTATGGCCTTAATCTGATGTGATTTAGAAATTTTCAATTCATAAAATTCTTAACCAGTGACTTAGTATACCAGGACAATGCAAAAAGATATATTATTAATAATAAGCAATAATACCCCAACAATATGTTAGTGAAAACGT
This sequence comes from Glossina fuscipes, assembly GCF_014805625.2. Taxonomy (NCBI): domain Eukaryota; kingdom Metazoa; phylum Arthropoda; class Insecta; order Diptera; family Glossinidae; genus Glossina; species Glossina fuscipes. The sequence goes on from NW_023998564.1 coordinate 2,706,597, forward strand.
AAGAAGTCCAAAACAAGCAGAGAGGGAGAGAGAGGCAGATAGAATAGTATTTTAAAAAGCAAGCAGTGACTGTTTTGTTTATGTATATTTTGCATGCATATGCAAATATGCAAATGAAGAAAACAGAAAGCCTATGTTATGAGACGAAAACTTCAATAAACCCGTTAAATTGTACGGTCATATATGAAGACAAGTGGTTTTAATATCCATAAACCTTTTTTTTTTTTTTCGTATTTGTTTTCAACACAATACTATTATGCAACTTTAACGTTTGATGACTATTTTTATGATTTATTGATTCAGCGGTACGAGAGTATGTAAAGGTATTTCTTCTTCTTCTTTTCCATATTATGTTGTCAGAAAAAATATATATATAGAAAATGCACTTGTCATATATGTCGTACGTGTCAGATCAGTTCTTCCAATTATAAATTGCAATGACACATGAACGTTGCATTTGCATACAAAATCAATTTTTTTTCCTTTGTTTCGCATATACCAGAAGCATTTTATTGATTGCTGTGGATAGTCAACACATTTGTTAATCTTTCTCTCTCTCTCTCTCTCTCTCGAAACGTAACTAACTCTCCATTATTGGTCGTTCACATTTTAAAAATTTTCATTTGAGTTATTATTCAAGTGCGTTAACGTTGGTAGCTTTCGAATAAAAAAGAAAAAAAATCATCTACAAACCGTAAATGTGTACAACAGGATATTACAATTTAAAAATCAATATGATTACTATTTTTTTTTGAGTTTGTAACTCATTTACATCATCCGCCTGCAAATAAATGTTTTCGTTTTGGAAGAAACTATTATTATTATTATTATTTTAATTTTAGACTAATGAATTGAATTCTTAGACTAAAAAAAAGACATTGAAAGAAACTAAAATTGTACAAAGTTTGGAAAAATTTACATTTTTACCAAATTCATCGAATGACAATAATATCAAGCAAACAAATAAAACAAGAAAAATATTTTAGCTTTAATACATAATATTTGAAATCTTATCAAAGAAGCTCACAATTGACCGCGAGCGATTATTATATGAAGAGATGGTATGTATACAAGTGGAACACAGTTTACCCTTTGATTTAAAAAGTTCTCATAAATTTATCTACAAAAAATAAGTGGAAAGGGATCGACACATTTTTGCGACAAGGAGAACGTTTGCTGCAGACATTATACATACAGGCAGAGAGGCTGACGAGCGTGCTCGAATGTATATAATTTATGCGGTCTCTAAAGAGAATGAATATATCACCTCTCGGTGATGGATTTCAAAGCAGATAGAATATTTTGGCATAGAACTGCGACCTGTAACTCAAATATACATACGTTCGAAATATGGTACGATCAAGTAAGAGCTGCTTCTTGCTTCAAATTACTCTTGGATCAATTGAATTTTATAAGTCTGGAAATGTCAATCTTTGTAAAGAATATTCCATGTGCTGCCATTAGAAAGTTGGAGTTCTTGACAATGACATCTAACTGATAATTTTCATTCATTCATTCTATTCATTTTTTCATTCACAATATGCTTAATCTCACAAACCACATATTAAATAATTTCATTCATTTTCGGCAATGAATTACTCGAAAGGATGGGTATTTTAGATACGCTCTCAAGTGAACATAACTTTCTCCCTTATTTCTTGATTCTGTTGCTCGTTGATTACACTTAACCCCGCCAATTTATGTTCCATTTAACCACTTCAAATCAGGTCAACTTGCCATATTATTTGTTTGTTGCTATTCATTATCATTAGCTCTTTGCTATGCTTAAGTTTGAAATATTTGTTGAAAAACGTTATGAAAGATTATATCTAAGCATTCTTAGTATGGCATAAATTAATTTTATATACTGAAGACCGCTTCCCAAAGTAGCTATTAAATGCTAACTCTTCATTGGAATGAAGTAACAACATTTAAGCATTTAATTGCAATGTTAGGAAACGTAAATAAGCCACGTTACTACTGGTTGTAAATGGGTCTTTTACTGATAATTATGAGCACAAAATCGTTAATCTTTATGTTATGTTAAACGTTAACTTTATGTTAGTTTTCAGATAAAGGAAAGGTTAACCCGAACTTTTGTAAGAAACAAATGTCCAACAAATATCTTTTACGAGAAATGAGAGAACTTAAGAGCAAGAAATAACACTGCATTTTTCGCTAAAACAGTGTTTTAAAATGAAAGTAAATCTTACCATAAATTCCATGTCTTGAGCAAATCTTTACTGCTCATAGCGTTGCTAAGCGAATCCATGTTTAAAACAAATTTCTGGCAAAGGAAATTTGATAAGAAAAAAACAAACACAAATCAAAGTGGAACTAATCTCATTCACTTCCCATTACTTTCTTTTTTCGTATTTTAAAGATTAGATTTACGGAAACCCACAAATTAGACATGTAAATCTTTTTAATCGTCACAGACGGTAAGCTGAAATTCGGCAAAAAAAACATTCCCTGATCGATATATGAGGCTAAAAGCGACCTCGGTCTGTTTACAGACACTCCCACAATGAAGAAAAATTAAGACAAACTCGCAAAATAAGAAGAATTTTTTCATATTTTTTGTCTATACGTTCCGCTTTTTAAAAAACTAACCCCCTAGTGTTAGTCAATCAAGGAATGTTGGTGGCAAATTTTGACATCTATCAAGGATATTCAAATAAATTAGAATTTAACCAGCAAAGACACTCAACAACTACCGGAACAGAGCTCTGTTAACTAATTAGCATTAAGATATGCTTGGACTTGAAAGCTTATTTCATCCAAATTAGGAATTTGGACCAATTAAAAAGATAACTAAATTCTTTTTTTCTCTTAGTCCTAATAGACCTCCCATGTATTGTTTTTTCACGTATGTAATATTCAATAATTCGATAAAAATAGTTTCGAAGAGCACAATGTGAGGTCCCCACAATAATATTTTACGTTTCCTAATTTGGGCGGAATAGGCTTCTAAATTCAAACATATCCTAACCCTGACTACTGGCAGAGCTCTGTTAAAGTAGTTGGTAAGTGCCTTTGCTAGTTAACTTCAAATTTATCTTCACACCGTTTTCCCTATCTTCGCTTTTGCGTCTGTGACGATTCACATAAAGCATCCTTTAGATCGCCGGCTTCTCGCAGCGTCATATTTGCATCAAAAGAGAAAAGGTAGTCTCCCAGTAAAAAAAAATTATATATATATATATTTCATGGATTATATCCTTAAAAATATCGACTTCCTAATACTGAATTTTTAAAATTAAAAATTCATGAAATTGATAAGTGTCCTAAGCCTACTTTTTAAACGCAAACAATTGATTCTCTTCCTTTTCATTTTTTCAATCGTGCAATCAGTAAATTTAATTCTTTTACTGCTTTTTGCCTTTGTACAACACACCTTTAATTTCACTATTAAACCAATTTTGTCCATCAACTTACTTCAAAAAGTTCGTTAACCTTTATATTTAAATATTGCTAAGCCATAATCACGTTCACGTTCATATTATTTAATATTGAAAAACAAAACCAAAAACAAAAAACAACATAAAAACAAAGATTAAATAAATTAAAACAAAAACAAAACCCTTAAAGCAACAGCAAAATATAAAAAAAGAATAGCAACGATGAAAACAATATCGCATTTTCACACACACGAACATCAAACACTTCCTTCTTTTTAGACAAACTTTTTTTTGACGGCATTGTGCATTGGCACATAAGAACGCCTATACTACGGGCATCTATGTAAATACATTTACGTTTTTTCTTTATTCATATGGGTGTATCCAAATAAGTATGTTTAAATTGATTTCGATAACACAATATCAATACCACAATCAGCAAAAGAAAGAACTTATCAAATATATTGTTCAAGCTGATCAATATTTTTCAAGACAATATCTGCGTGCTTTATTTGCTTTCCAAAATATTTATAATAATTTATATTTGTATTATGCTAAGGCACTTTTGGTACAAGGCTATGGTAAGTTTGTACACATATATGCAACACCCAAAAGGACTTGCGATGGATCCACTTTTTATTATACCGATCGCTTCAGAATCACTTTGTGGCTTGATTTAAACGTATCCGTCCGGCTGCCCGCCTTATTTTAGTGGCTGCAACTTTTGAGATTATTCATACACCGACGTGTTCTCGATATGAATCGATCTAAGCTTGTCAGAATTGTGAAGAGAAAGTAGCAGAGAAAAGCTTTAATCCACATAATAGCATAATGTAGCATATAATCGTAGATAGTTTTGCAAAACAAGTTTACAAAGAAGACATTCATAGTAGAGAACGATCTGGAAGTATTAGGCATATTAACACAAAACGACATACAATCACAAGGTAACAATCGCGTAAAGAGATATTTTCGCATATAAAATAAAAGGAATTATTACAGAATAGCAAAGAATAATACCTCATAGCCCAGGAAACATTGCACACAAAGAAGTGTAAATATAGCAAAAGAATGCGAAGAATAGCCCGAAAGAAATTCATCGAAAAAAATCAAACATTAAACAATCCACTACAGCATATGAAAACAGAAAATCTTATAATATAATATAACGTGAAAGAAGTAAAATAATATAAACAATAATAGCATACAATTGTAAGGAACATAACTGAATTTTGACGAAACGTAAAAAGTAACAAAGAAAGACTTCAAAGTGCATAATAACACAAGATACTACATCATCGACCATAGTAGATCGAAAAATAGAGGGCGGAGTTATCTGATCAATTTGTAGTGTTCGCACAGGAGTTCTCATAAAAGTTTCACATCAACATTTGTTTTCAGTAACACGATTTTTTCATCAACTCTTTTACATGTTGCGCTACATTGTTGATACCAAGTACCGGTTAGTTTTTAATTCTTCTAACTTTTGCCTCTGCATGGCTAGAGAGCTTTGAAAACATGTACAACTTAATGATTCTAATAAAAAAAGTTATATACATGGTACAGTAGAATTATTTGCCGGCTTAAACAAATCAGTTCGTTTCGTTTGCCGACATAGTCATTAGGCCGAGTTAAAATCGTTGTCTAAGCGGTCTAGAAAGCTAAAATTACATGTGTCGTGACGGAGGAATTGAATTTTTCATGTAAAATGGGCCAGAAACGCTATTTGTACGATGGCTTTGAAACAATCTTCAGCAATCGTGGACACATTTTCGTCTCTTCTTGTACTTGAGATTTCTTTTGTTGTGGGAACATTACGAACTACTTGGGTTGATTTCAACTCGTTTACTAAGCATTTCATCGTTTGTTTACCAGAGTAATTATAGCGATTGCCGGGTGGCCCTAGGGTATATAAAGTTACCTCGACGAACTCAAACTTTGATTTAGAGTTTAAATACCCTGCGAGTGTTATTAAATCTTATACCATTTCACGATTACTCCTAAAATATGAGTTTGATAAATTCAAACAGCTGGAGAAACTAATACAAATATCATGACAAAAATTTTGAAAATAGCAACAGCGGGTAGTGCGCCCAATCTAGTACACCTTAGTACAATGTTTGTAACACCTTAACTTAATAATTTATTACTTTCCAAATTAGTAGACAATTATATGCTATAATTTAACATTAATTGCATTTAATGTAAAATTATTTTGAATTCATAATGTTTAGCATATTAATTTTGTACGGTAGTAGTAGCAATAGCATTAGCAATAGCAGCCGAAATAAAGCAGCAATATTGATTATAGCATTAGTGGTAGCAGCAGTTGTAGTACGAGTAGCAGGGACTGTAGCAATTTTATTAGTACAGATAGTGGTACTAGTAGCAGTACTATTAGTGGCAACACAAATAGCACCATTAGTTGTAGTAGGGATAGTAATATTAGCGGTAGTAGCGCCAGCAGCGAGTGCATTACACAAGTTTGTGTATTAAGCTAAATTAACTATAAAATTGATTTTAAATTTTAGTTTCAAATGATTTTATTTAATGAACATACTTCGATAAGTTATCATAAGTTCGTTTTAATTCCTTTCAAAGCAACATGTCATACTTTATTAAAAATTCTTAAAGCCTGGCCATAATTTTTTCATTAACCATAATATGCCAGCTACACGTAAAGTATACGGACAATTTATTCTGTGGGTTTAGTTTTATGAGACGTAAACTCACAAGAATTAATTTTTGGGTTAAAAGAAGAAGAAGAGGACGAGAAAATGAAATCATTATGCATGTATGTCGCATCGTTCGTAACACGTTGGTAATATTTAATCAGTTAGCTGTGATATGATAATATTTTCGAGAATAAAACAAAAGAATAATAATAAAAAAAAAAAATAATAATAAAATTTAAGATATTAAAAATTATTTAAGTTAAAATCTCAAAAATTTGTACTAAAATTTTTATTGTTTCTTTCCACCAAATACTTACTCAGTGCTTACGTTGTATATAGATATGACATCCATAGCGACCTTGGTTAGAACCTTGTTCTAACTGCTATTGAGAATTGACCGGCACTTTCTGAAATTTTCACAAATGTGTGCATCACGCATACACAAATACACACGGTAACACGATATTATTAATTTATTTTTTTAATCTTCTGCTATTGTTGTTGATTTCGTTCTGTGACACTTTAATCATATAGGAAGAAATAGTTGTAAACGGATGAATTTGAATTATTTTGTAGGACAAGAGCCATCAGCACTTTCTTAAAACTTTATTTATCTATAATAATAAACCATAGTGTGTAGTTAGTAGTGCATATTGTACACAGTATACAGCACGTATGTGCGAATGTATATAGCTCTCAAAAAAGACTTAAGATAGACTTAATCGACTGAGAATCGTTTTCTAAATCATGACATTTAGATCTGTCTTTCTCTCTGTCCACTACACTTTTCATTCAGACTATTGATTGATTTTGACACACTCCTGATAAAAAAGTTCCTATCAAAAGTTAGCTTTTGTGTGGTAACAAACCATTATTTGTCATATTTTCTCGCGAAGAAGATGCAATAAAGAGATGTGTTAGACAAAATAGTGCAAGCCTTGCCTTTAACCTGTCTTACATTCACTTCATTCACATGCATATGAATAGTTTTATGGTTCCCTCTTTTGTGCAGTATCAATATTAATGTGTATAATGAAAACGCAACCTTGTCATCATCTCCCGAAAAAACGTCTTTATAACAATTTACTTCTTTAAAAATGTCTTTATAAGAATTTACTTCTTTACAGTAGGTGTAGTCGCAATTAATTCAAATAAACGAAAACAAGTAAGAACATTATAGTCGGGCAAAGTCGACTTGTAGACATTCTACACCACTTCGCCTACACCACTACATTCACTCGTTTTGCTAATAGTACAGCAAAATACCTCATTGCAAAAGCGTAGTTTTCATCAAAGCCCAATCTTTATATGCGGTGGTATGCAAAAAATAGACCTTCGTGGTATAAAGTCGGTAAGATTCATTTCCATGTCCGAAACAAATTTTTCATTCAAGAGGACCGACCCAAACCACTTTCAAAAATCTTCGTTCTTGCGTCACAACACGTCAACGTACCAAATTTCAAAATATCTCAAAAATTAGCTTGAAGGCAAATTTACAAGGGCAGACATCAGGCGGATAGACAGGCTTAAATCGATTCAGAATCATTTTCAGGAAATGATACGTATAATAAATGGTGGATCTATCTTAAGCTTTGCTGCATGTTATGTAGGCTATAACCACAAAATTGTGTAACAAAGTTTATATCCCATACCACTTGTTCGTGCGGACGTATACAGAAGGACTTGAGATTAATTTATCTCTTATTTCACCGACCAATTTAGAACCATTTTCCAAGCTTGTCTGTCCGTTTTAATTTCTTGTATTCAAACTACAAACAGCAGTTTTAGAGATATTTTGATGAAATTTGGCACATCGATATATTTTCATCAGTGGACGAACGCTACTGAAATTGTTCGGATCGAAGCATTTCTTCGATCAATTCTCATAAAACGTCTTATTTTGAAAAGTCCTTATATGAACAACAGTATAACAACAGCGTAGTGTATTTAATAGTGAGTCGTACCCCGCTATAGTGTTTTTATTTCTTTTTATTAAGTCTTAGTATCACTTACTTTAAATGCTAATTTTTTAATTGTTTTTACACAACATCAACACTTTTGGTTACGCGTAAGGCTTAGCTATGCATGCCTATCTTTTTTTAATAGAAAATATTTTCAATGTCACAACAAAATAAAAAGTATTATGAAATGCCGCAATATCCAAAGAATAGTTCTATAGTTACTTATGATATCTGATCGCTATAAATTATAAAAGAGAATAAAAATAATAGTAAAGCAAAAGGCGAAAAATTTATGGGCATGTTTTACAAGCACAAATGCATACAAACACTGTCCAAATGCAAAAGGGACAACTCTTAGCAATTGATCATGTAACGTGACATTAAAGAATGCTGCTTATATAAATATATTCAACAACTTTGTCAACTGACATTCAAAAAATTTTCCTTTGGCAAATGAATGTACCTCGATTATAGCTTGGTAAAGGCATTCAAGGCAAAATATGCTTGACAAAGTGCTTGAGTAAATTTTGAAAATGATTTAGTGCTATTTCACTACTACAAGTATAGGAGCTGGCTCTCTATTTGCGTAAGACGTTAATCACAGTGAGTGTGTGCACATTGCTGTTAACCTTACGAAGGAAACGTGCGAATGACTATTGTGCTGCAATACGCCGGGGAAAATACGTCGCATACTTAGGAGCCCACTTAACTCTTCAGCTCATCTGAACTCACTCAAATAAAATTAAAAACACTCAAATTGTGATGGCTGTTTAACTAAAACCCTAGACTGGGTCTTGCTAATAAAAAACCACTACACAATGCCGTTATTGAGGTAATATTACTTTACGGAATTCAACAGAGGAACAATTAATTTGTACAACGTAGCTAAACTGCAAAGAAGACAATCAATTTTTAATAGGGTTGGACCAGAACAAGTCGCTGTAACCAATGCCTCAGCAATTGCTTTCTTTAAGTTGAACACAAGAATACAAGACGAGCAGATGAACAGATAAGTTTGGATGGATTCAGAAAGTGGTTTTGAATGGTGTATGGTAAAAGGTGGATGTATCTCTGGTCGTTCTAAGTATCCTACACATCAGCACAAATTAAATACACTTCTGTGCAACAGTAGGTGCAAAGTATAAAAATTTGCTTAGAAATTGATCAAAAACTATAAGAATAGGTGCTAATTAGGCACTTATCATAACTGTATATTAAATATATATATTTTTACTTACTTTTTGTAATCTTTCTCTAGATCTATCTGTCACAGTTTGGTTATTTACCCGCGTCTGCACGTAATCCTTCGCTTGGAGGCCTTCTTGATGCTAGTACCTGGACTAAAGCAGTACAAGATTTTCAAAGTTTTGCCGGTTTAAATGTGACTGGTGAACTGGATGAAGAAACCATGCAATTGATGTCTTTACCGCGATGCGGTGTCAGAGATAAAGTAGGTTTCGGTTCAGATAATCGTTCTAAACGTTATGCCCTCCAAGGCAGCCGTTGGCGTGTTAAGGGTCTAACCTATAAAATTAGCAAATATCCAAAACGTTTGAAGAGGGCTGACGTAGATGCTGAAATTTTGCGAGCCTTTTCTGTCTGGAGTGAATTTACAGATTTAACATTCACACCAAAAACGTCGGGACCCGTTCATATTGAGATAAAGTAAATTTTCGAAATATTCATTAAACTTTTTTTGTTTTATTTAATTAATATTTAACTTAATTAGATTCGTTGAAAGCGAACATGGTGATGGTGATGCTTTCGACGGTATGGGCGGCACTTTAGCTCACGCTTTCTTCCCTGTTTTCGGTGGCGACGCACATTTTGATGATGCTGAACTCTGGACGATTGGTTCTCCACGTGGTACCAACCTCTTTCAGGTGGCTGCCCATGAATTTGGTCATTCCTTAGGTTTATCGCATTCGGATGTGCGTTCCGCCTTAATGGCTCCGTTTTATCGAGGCTTCGAACCAGTTTTCAAATTGGATTCCGATGACGTGCTGGCCATACAAGCTTTATATGGCAAAAGAAGCACACAGGGTGGCAATGGCTTGAACCCCACCAGTGGCGGTGCTTATCCCAAAACAACGCAGAAACCAATATTTTCGCCTCCAAAAACACCAAGAGACGATCAATTATGTAGAGATCCTAAAATTGATGCTCTCTTCAATTCAGCAGATGGTGAGACATATGCTTTCAAAGGTAACAAATATTATCGGCTTACGGAGAATTCAGTGGCCGATGGTTATCCTAAATCTATTTCGGACGGGTGGCCAGGCTTGCCAGGTAATTTTTTATCTTGTGTTTGTTTAACGAGTCAAATCATTTTGAGACTTATGTATATTTTTCTTACGAAGGCGACATTGATGCTGCTTTCACTTATAAAAATGGTAAAACCTATTTCTTCAAAGGCACCAAATACTGGCGTTTTAATGGGCGTTCGGTGGACGGGGATTATCCAAAGGAGATCAGTGAAGGTTTTACCGGAGTACCAGATCATTTGGACGCTGCCATGGTATGGGGAGGTAATGGCAAAATTTACTTCTTTAAAGGCAGTAAATTTTGGCGTTTCGATCCTCTAAAGAGACCGCCAGTTAAATCCAGTTACCCGAAACCTATATCAAATTGGGAAGGTCTTCCAAATAGTTTGGATGCTGCCTTGCAATATACAAATGGTTATACATACTTCTTCAAAGGTGACAAATATTATCGTTTTAATGATAGAACGTTTGCGGTGAGTATTTTTTTAGATTTCAAATTTAGTTTACCATTACACCATGTAATATAACAGGTCGATTATGCTGATCCTCCATTTCCGCGACCTTCAGGTCACTGGTGGTTTGGCTGCAAGAATACACCCTCAACAACAGGTAATATTATGGATAATACTGAGGAATCTAATCTGCCTTCATCATATAATTATGATGATCACGATGACGCTTTGCTCTTCGATGCAGGTGAGTGGAACCGACCCAAAACAAAAATTTAAAGCAAAAATTTCTTAAATAGAAAATGGAAATAAATGAAAAGCAAAACAATTTTAATTCTTTTTAAAAAGTATTTTCATTAAATGAAATTTTAGATAAATTACTTAGTTAAAAATGTATGGTATGGTATATTACCTTTAAGTCGAATAAAAGACGGTATAAGTACTTTAAATTTTACGATTAAAATCTACAATTAGTGTTTGTACCTTTACATACTCTATGGCTTATCTTACTGTCGCTTACTGTTCTCTACTCTATGGCATGATTGAAACATAATATTTCAAAGTGCGATACCTTAAAGTTCTTCTTTCTTCGCTGTCTAAACTTTCATTGTACCCATTTGCTTCATGATATTCATTCTTATGTCCAGGGTTATATATGTAATAAGAACGTCAAAAAGTGTATCAGAATACTGAACGTTTACCTAGAATAACTCTCTCTAGACATATATTAGAAAGATCACATGAAAACAAAGCAGATATATAAGAGACTACATACTAGAACGCTAGGAATCGAAGCACATCCCGTAGCTACTTAACATTTGCAAATATTCTGAGCGCGGCTTTGTGGATCCTTTCATTACTACGGTTGAGAGAATAAGGGAAGTGTAATACCAAATACATAGCGTTGCAACAAAGGGGAATAAGCGGATGGAGCTAAACGAAATTACGGACATTAGGAATGTTGACACTTTCTCTAACGTGCATTGCCGGGTGTTGAACGCCGATGAAGAAATCTAGGACATCCTCTTCGTTCGTTCAACGTAAAAACAAAATATTTACCGCTTAGAGGAATTAAAAAACAATTACGAGCGTTATAGCGAGCCACGGGCTTCCATAAAGTACCTTAAAGCGCTTTGCTTAAAACTATTAATCATATAACTAACGATTTTTCAAATTTGAAATTGATTAGCGCAAGTTCTTTATTTGGACGAAACCAGATTTTCAAATCCAATCATAATCTCACCCATAAGACTTGATATGGAAAGTGATCGAAAAGCGGTACGACCGAATCATTTTAATTAAAAGCCGTCCTTAGATCGAAAGGTATATGTATACCAAATTTCATCAATATATCTGAAAAATTGTGACCTCTAGCTTCGACACAGGATTATAGGACGAACAGATGGATAAAAAAGCTTAGATTGGTTCTCCGCCGGAGAAAAGGTTTTTACAACATTCGAAATTGATTACCAAAATTTGCTCATCCGGATATAACTAGATTTCGAAATCCAACCATTATCTCACGCTTATATATATGAAGCTCTGTTAGCAAATTAACAGACCGTCCGTGACAATAATAACAGAGCAATGTGACGTCATTTTGTAAATGTCCATCCACTATATCATTGAAAGGGTTACATTTTTTTATCTAAAAAGTGTTTCTTCATTACCAAAAGATAAAGTTGATATCTTGGCCTTGTAAATCATATTTTTTTCTGTGGACGAAGGCTCTAATACATGTAAATGCGTTTGGTCAAAAAAGTACATAGAATTATTTATGCAAAAATTAAAAGTTAGTGTAAAAAAAATTTTTGACTTTTTTAGTATTGTTGGCTTATAGGATATTATTGTTAATTGCCCTCCGTAAAGTAAAATTGCTTTACATTAGTTATGTTTTAATTTTCCTTTTTAGTTGGATAAGCAATGGGATATGAAAAACAATCAGTTCGAAGTTCTAAGCACAGCTGCAATGAAAATTTGTATATGAAATACCGCAAACTATTGAAACATTATGAATGAAAATAATTTTCTATAAAAAATGTAACCCCAAAAGAGAATCGAGTAAAAAGCCTCTGAATTATTACCACTAGTAGCAAAACTGCCTTAAGATAAAACTGATATCATCTTAATCGCATCACTTAAACTTGGCGAAGAATGTTGACACTTTATCGATCGATAGTTTATTAACACTAGATTGCCTCAGTACTCATTTATGACTTTATTGATATCTATTTCAACCACTAAAATAATTTCCTTTAATAAAATTGTGAAATGTATACAAATATTTAATCTTTACCCTTCCTATCCCTTAGTGTTCCAATTTCATATCCCGTAGTTTTCACTTTGATCGTAGTTATAATGAGTGCTCAGTCAGCCACAATACTTATCGATCTAGTCTGCGACCACTATCTCCCTATTTCTTTCTCTTTCGTCGTTTCTTCCTGACCGTGTTAAGCGAATAAAATAAAGTAAAGGAAGAATAAACTTGGCGCAGACATAACAGTGGATGAGCATTATTCTCAACTGAAGTCAGGTGCTCCTTTACGCACCGAATAAAACAAATATATTTGGCGTCAAATTCGTCTTTGAAACGGTTAAATTGCCAAGTTCAACTACCATGCAAAACAAGTAAATTCCCGCTCGGGCTAAATATAACAAACAAAACGGATAAAAGTTTTTTAATGAAGTTTTTTATATGTTTTAAAAATCGGCGCCAGAGGGGATCTGCAGCCGAGGCGCCTTTCGAGAAACTGCTGAGGTTGTCAGGATATTTCAGAAAATCATATACAGTCTTCTGCTAGAACCGACGCAAGGTAGAACCTGCGGTCGAGCTGCCGGTCGATAAAGTCAGACATATTTCAGAATATTATTTACGGTGTTAACGTTTTGGACATGAGCAGCCCTTGTTGTTTCACCAACTGAAGTTTTCTCGAAAAAAGCAATGAATAGCTTCCTTCATGCCAGAAGTGGCACTTCCCAAATAGCTCAGCTGATTCTATGGTTTTCCTATATGCCTTGAATTGCCGTTTAGTAGCAAGTGAGAGGGAAAAGAGACCCCAACTCATCCTGAAAAGTTAAAACGATTAATAAAAAATTGTTTTTTTTTCACTTTGGTGATTTCCCTGTATTTTTTTGACAAAATGCGTTATTATTTTTTTACAAATTTTTTTAAACCAATTTTTTCAACTCATTTAACTACAAAACCCTTACTGTTTATATTTATGTAAAAACTAACTATTTTTTCTTGCATGTTCTGACTTTGCCAAAAAAAAACGGTAACGGTTTCATTTACATTGCTTTTTTATGAAAACTCCAAACATACAGACTTGAATTTTGTTATATTGCTGAGCAGAATCTTTAACACCCACCACCCTAGCAAGAAAGATACACATTACGATTATAAGACATTCCGTAGAGACCAATTTCGTGACGCACTTTTAGACCAATTTAATGATGTGTGTTTTTAAGACAAAAATGACGATAGGGACGGCTCAAGCGGCAAAGGGCGAATCAAAAAACTTAGGAGTAGGTAAGTTTAGAGACGAGCGGAGAGACACAAGAAAAAACAGGAAAACAAATAATACCTGGCAGAAGACAAAAATGAACGAATATACAACATTCAGACGGATTGACAACCAATGTATGGACGGACACCTGGGAATAAATAGGCTCGATGTCAATAGATAGATAGACTTTAAAAGAGAGACACAGGTTAACACGAACAACCGGAAGAACCAACAAATAGAGACAAATAAGCTCGAGGATGGCAACATTAACGATGGAATAGACGAAAGGAAGAGAGAAGCAGAAGTAAACAAATATGCAGGCATAGCAACAAACCGCATTGCGTCGGTATTAAGAAAGAAACCTACAGTTGGATAGGCAGACCGTTGAGGGGAGGAAAACATACGAGCGAGCAGAACGAACAAACGGAAGAATGGACAGATGGGCTGATATAAAGAGAGCAAGAGGTGTGAAAACTAATCAAGCGACTATCAATAAAAAAATTAACTCGAAGCCTGATAAGATTTTTTAAAGGTAAATGCGAGCTCTAGAAAGGAATACGAAGAGATGGATTGGTGGGTCTCAATAAATCAGAATTTAATTATACTTCGAAATCCATACTTATTTAAACATTTACTAATTGTTGTTAAAAATAGATAAAATTTATTATTATAAGTCTTACAAAAAAAAAATAATGAAAATATTTGAATGAAAAAACAAAGAATTTTTTGGCACAATGGTCGGTTTCACTAACCTATAAATCGGAGATTTATTTTTTTTAAAAGGTGTAATCATTAAACTCTAAATTGTTAGCAATAACGTAACTAACTTAAAATTTTAAGTCTTTAAAGTGTTAAACAACATCATCTCTCTCTCTCTCTCTCTCTAAATTATTTATTTAAATTTAATATTAAACTAACTTTCACTGCTAATATGAAATACTCTCGTTTTTGATTATTTTTTCTTATGGTTAAAATATTTGAAAAAAATTTTTGGAACAATTATTTTTTAATTTTAATTATTTATTTATTTACTTATTGTTATTTTAATTCCCCCCTTTTAAATACCCGCCCCCAAACTGCACTGAACTGAACGTAGTTTTCTACATTTATTTATTTTGTTTTTTTTTTCTTCACTATTTGTGTTTTTATATTGTGTGTGTGTTCTTTTTCTTGTTTGGAATTTTCTTGGAAGTGACCAGTGTTACCTTTGGGAACAGAATTTTCTCTTTCTTCTACTATTAATTAATAAATCGCATATGCATGCACATAAACACAATCAGCACAAACACGTGTGTCATTCACTTACAATAATTCACAGCAGTAATTCACAATATGGCAAAATCTGCAGCTTAAATTGCATTGAGAAATAAATAATTCACTCTTGTTGTGCATCACTGTGCGAGAATAAATCAAAATTTGCATGCTTTTTTTTCTATAATAAGAAAAGGAGAGGAGTAGATATAGAATAAAATTTTTTTCGTTATTTATTTATTTAAGATTAAAGAAAGGTTTACAACAAAGTACCACATATATTTGCGTACATAGACAATATTAAAGTGCTTTTCCATGTTTTTTACGCTATACGTATTAGGACCTATGCAAGGTCTTGTCAATGAAGAAAAATTAAAAAATTTCCCACCAAAAGGATACCATATGCCATCTTATTTAATATATTCTGAAGACGTACACTTACGAACAATATAAATAGTAATCCAGTTTAGCTTTACGGTTGATCTTATCGGACATTTTGCTACAATCGAAACAGATCACATCGGTTTGATTAGAAAACGCTTTGCGTAGAGAACGTGATGGTTCCAAAAGGTTTGTCGACGTAGTCCGACGTAGTCTTTAGTTAGTCCATGCTGAGCAGGGATTACAAATGGTTTCTCTGTAAAGATTGCTCTTATTACTCTTCGCGTCATTAAATATTCAAAGAACACTTTGGTAACGCGCTACGTATAGAAATGTCTCTGTCGTTATCAAGCAAGTGCCTGTTGCTAGCTTTGTGCATTGGCGGATGAAACAATTTTTCCAAACCTTAGGAAAGTTACCTCTACTTAATGACAAATTGAAAATTCTATTAACATAAATATCGATCTTGTCTGCACAGTTCCTCATAATGAACACCGGAATACCATCCGAACGAGGAGAAATTGAATGCTCCCTAAATGTGTGAGTAGTTGCTGGAAAAATTCTGGGACCATTTCGCAAGTTAGAGGGCGATCAGTCGAATCGACATTATCGAGGAAAATACAAAAATTTAAATAAACGAAGTAAGAGTGGCTCAACATGTGTACTTGCCTTGTGACGGCGTCCGATGGCGAATCTGATGTTTTCAGCCTCCCCAAGTAAGTGGGATAAGGCCGATAGGCTAAATGCACCATAACATAAAATGCTGTCTTGAACTGTTCGCAAAAAAATACTTTTTTCAGACAACGTCATTTTGAAGAAGAGCATTATGGGAGAGTGGACGTAAAAATGTTTCAATACCGTCCAAAATATATTAGTGCACCAATTTTCATCAAAATATTCCAAAAATTACAATGAATAACGTGATAGACAAACGAACATGCGTGCCTAGATCAATTTAGAAACTTTTTCTGAATATTTTGTCATTCATTTTCACATTCACTTACTTAACTTAAGTTTTCTTTTTGGTGGAAACAGGTATATATTAGTTTAACCATTTCGCTGTCAATCATCTCTTATTTGCGCTGCAACGGCTACTTACTATAGCCCGGCGTCACATACGTGCGTTTATAGACAACTTTCATATTTAAAAGGCAAATAAAGCAAAATGCCGTTATGTAGAAGACATATTTGATACAATTAATAAATATAAATGTGAGTTTAAAAGAACGTTTATTTTCTGCTCTGTCTAATCTGTTCTAATATATTCAATCTGATATCATACAATTACGAGACAGACCCTAGACTGTGAGAAGCATTTTCCACAAGAAATCTTGGCAGCGAAGGACTTAATCTAAGGTAATAAGTTTCTAAGTCCAGCAAAGCCATCATCGAAGCAGACTACCAACATCAAATGATATAATTGCAATACATAAAAAGACGCACCCTTTTTTACACCCTACATGCGGTATAAGGTTGTCTTAAGTTTGTACGGACAAATGCAATATCCAGGAATGCAATGTAAGGATTTGAAACGGATTCATCTTCCATTATACTGATCGATTCCGAATCACTAAGACTTACAAGGGGATCTAAGCTCGTTTATCTTTTCATCCGTCTATTTTATTTTCTTTTTTCTACCCACAAGTCGCAATTTTTGAGATATTTTCATGAAAATTTGTACATCAACGTATTTTGGCCCAAGGGAGAGTCCTACTGAAAATGGTTCGGATGAGACCGCTTTCCGTATAGTGGCCTTTTTTAAAAAGTCGAAAAATTCGCTCATATATTAAAAGGACCGCTAGAAAAGTTCATAGCACTGGAAAGAAATGTGCAAAATTAATTCATTGTCAAAATACATACTAGCGACAAAATGCAGTTGCGGGAGATTTTGCAAGTCATTGCTTCACATTCAATATCAATCAGATTCGAATCAGTCGAACGTACATGTTTATGGCGCTTAAGAACTTGTGAGAATGAAGAACACTTGCACTGGGCATATTGAAAACAAACAAATGATTATACAACAAACATTGATTGAAACAAATGTTATATTGCACTACAACGAAGAGAAATGTTATTGTGTTGCTTTCAGATGATAGTTACTAAAACTTAGGGCTTACTTTCGGGACCGTCATAAACTCAGCATCTTAGCCATTATCGATCAACTTTGGTTTTTTATTATATAATTATATAAAATCTTGGCATTATATTTACAAAGAAATGGAAAAAAAGTGCTTATCAACATTAAACCTTTCTTTTTCACCTTAAAGTTCAGGAGATTAGCAAGTATCATCTTCTCTCTTCTTTCTATCCTTTTTAACAAAATGCATGAGATTGGAAAAAAGGATTGATTGATGTCACTTTCACATTTACACGCAGTTACAAATCAAATTCAAATTGTATTATTTTTATGCTTTTCTGTTCTCTTCTTCTTCTTCTTATTCTACACCATTCTCTTCATAATAAAAAAAAACACATATATTTTTGCAGGCGTACGAAAACGTGGATAGAAATCCGTTGTTACAACCGACACCAATACGTTTAAGATAAGCAAGATGCATAAGCCATTGCACTCTTGCACATAAAACACTCTTACACAACGTGTGACATATCCAAGCACAAAGCTGGCACGCAACTACAAACTATTTACAAAATTTGTGTAGTGTATGCGTATCTAAACATGCATATAAATATGTATATATATGTGTGTATGCTTCGTAATTAGAATGTTTGCTATTAGTTTGTTATTATTTTGTTTACATTTTTTCTTTGTCTTGTACTCTCTTTCTCTCACACTGTTCCTCAATTCTTGTTTTTCTCAATCGCTCCGCTGTAAAAAAGTATTTTAGTGTAATTTATTATATGTGAGCTGCAAGCCGTATGCCGCACACCACATGTCTTTAAGTTGATCGTAGTAATTTGATGCCTACACAATATATAACACGGCGCACGCTTTATATTTTGTATGTATTTACTCAACTCAAAAAAAATTCTTTTTAATTTTTATAAAAATTTTTTTTCTTAACTTTTTTTCTTATTTAACAAAAAAAACCCCAAACAACAACAAAAATTTCATAAACTCATCAAAAAAAAAAAAACAAGAAGATGAGGAAAATACTAGAGATGTTGATCGAGGTGTTAATAATGGCAATTTTGTACCCGGCTGGATGTGGAATATAGCGCGTTCGTGGTTTTAAAATTAAAAACAAAAAGAAAATAGTAACAAACGAACGAACACCTGATATATACTTAGATATATATATGTATGTTAAATTAATTTATAGCTAAGCAAGCACCAATTAAGAAAAATCTCTAAAATGAATGCGAAACCCTGCTGCTGCTCGTGTAACCAACCAAAACAAATAAAAAGAAACGAAAATTATCTTACTTATCAATGCAAGCGAATTTAGGCAAAAAAAACGAGAAACACAAAAAACGATAGCATCATTTTTTTTTTTTTGTTTTGCTTTGCATGTGTGTGTGCGTGTGTGTGTGCAAGTGTGCGTTGTTCTCTCGTCTGAACGACCGTAGCAGTCATTGTACATATATATATACATACGTGCTATCATTGCTGCTTTTGCATTATTGTAAATACGTAATACGAAATACATAAAATAAACTATCGAAAAAAAAACAAATTTTTTAAGCTGCCACCTCAAATGTCAATTTGCTCAACAGTGCGCACGATACAACCTATCTATACAATACGTAAAAAAAAAAAGTACGTTTTTGATTTTATTTTTTGTGTTTATTCATTTATTTATTTTTGTTTTTTTTTTTCAAAATTTGTTTACTATAGCAAAACACGTTCGGTTTAGTGTTATTTTATTCTTTATGTATAATTTTCTTTTTTTTTGAAGTCGCTCTCTAAGGGATTGTTTATCATGAATTCATTCGATGGGTTGTTGTTTCACTTTAAACCAACCAATAAATAGACAAAACAAATTGGACGAATATTTATGAATGTTACATAGGTAGGAAAGGAGTAACTATATGTCTTATTCATTCTCTTGATTCAATATTTTTGATGCTTGAGCTGAATTTCTTGCTTGTATTTATTAAATTAATATAATACAAAGGTAAAAAAATTTAAATAAAACTTATCATGGCGTATGAGTAACACACAAACAGAGAAACTATTATTATAAACAAACTGTATGGACATTGAAATAAATTTATAAAACCCATCGTCTGCAGTAGATATATGAAAATGTTAGCAATTGTCTTAATGGAAATTCCGGTGCCATCTATTAGGCTAGTAGGATTTTAAATTAAACATGGCATGGTTAGAGGTGGATTAATCTCCAATATGGAGCGAGAAATGGCGCTGATTTACTACTTGGAATGTTAATCAAAAATTTCTCGAAATTTTCTTTGCTAATTCTCCGGCATTATTTCAGTTTGTCAATGGACGTAGATCGACGTTGAACTTCGTTAAATTTAATTAAAGTCTTACACTAATCACAAATATAGTGCCTTTGATACATATTTCTTCGATAACGGGCATAAAGTATACGTTTATGCGCCACTTGTGGCACAAGTGATATATTAAGCTAGTTCAGATGTATACAACATCCAGAGAGAGTTGTGATGAGCAAACCTTTTATGACACCGTTCCATTCAGAACTACTTTTCGATTTAATTTAAGTGCGTCTATTCGTCGTGCTTTCTTGTGTTCAATCCACAAACCACAATTTTTGAGAAATTTTAATGAAATTAGGTACACTGACGTGTTTTGGCGGCCGAAGGGCGCACACTATTGTACATTGAGCGAGATTGCTTAACTAACAGTTTGTTTTGAAGGTCGGTTTTTTGAACAACTGTACGGTTGCGTAGCAAGCAATGGCTTTACTTGTTTTTAATTCCATACCCATATCGAAGGTTTAAAGTTGTCCCGGTGCAACTTTGCTTCTTACTACAAAATATGGTTCAATGATCGGCTCTTAATCAATTAATGCGTTCCGACCGAATCTTCTTCATATCTTCCATTTGTATATTTTATTGGTACCCTCCAACCCTTTCAAAACACTAAATACCCAACATACTAATTTGTATTTCTTACACGGAATATTCAATCATTCTTTTATGACAGCAATTATAAGTCTATATAAAGTAAACGCATAAAAAGTTTCCATTAGCGAAGGCTATTTTAAAAAAATTAGAAAATTTGGAAATTTGTAGAAACAACTGGCAAAAAAAGCATTAAGGAAAGGTCTCGAAATATACTCTTTGAAACCTCCGCTTAATCAGTATAGGCAAAAAAACACTGCCTGTATACTAATGAATCAAAAAATAATGTGAATTTTTCATTTACACTGCTTGGGTAATATGAAGTCACGAAATTGTTATTATTTGTTCTTTTTAGTCGACAATACTGGTTTTAACACCTACGTAGACTTTCATTTCAAGCATGCAGAAGAATATTTTTCCCAAAACAAGGTACGTAGCGGATTGCAAACACACAAAAATATGTCTCTATACATTTATAATCAAGCTAACCACCAACTTTATTATAGTTTAGATTAACAACTTCGTGTTCACATTGAACGTTTTTTACTCAGTATACTCAATATATACTGTTGTTTTGGTGAATTCTGAAAGAAGAAGAGGAATTTATAGGTGTTTCTTAAACTTAGAAAAATGAGGTTTTGGATATTGGTGTGACTGATTTTGTTGAACAACGAGCATGAACGAAATTCTATTTCCGGAATAAATACTTTGCTAAGACAACGTTGAGCATGTAATGGAAAGCTTTCGGGGGTAAGGGTTTGTTGCAAAAAATCCGAAAATGACACTAAGGTGAACCGCGCCCCGGACTATCACCATGTACTCATCTAAGTCGCGTTAAGAAAATCAAAGTTGCTCGAAAGCCTTTGATTGACAATTACAGGCCTTGCTGGTGCGGTGAGCATTTCGTTTAGGTGAAGCCAAGCCTTTTAGAAAATGCTTTTCGCCCCAAATACTTTAAATCGCAATTGATATGAAAAAGACTTAATTTTTGCATTGATTATTTGAGAAGAATTCATGAAAAATCAAACCGCCTCGTTCCACAACCACCCAAGTTGCACAATTTACCTCTGTACGGCAAGTTCTGGTTGCTCAACGAATTCAAAAAACTGGTCCAGGAACTTGCCCTCGATTGCATGGAATATATAAAAATCCGATTTGGGAAAAAGACTTCTCTGAATGTTTCGAAGATTGGAAGAAATGTTGACATGAGTGCACTGTATGGGAGGGGAGTAATTTGAAGGCGGGAGGTTTGGGAAAATGAGTAAATAAAATTAATTTATAACCGTATGCTGATTAGTTATGTAACATATACTTTTAAAACGGATAAGGACCTTTTATAACATATCCATAACACATACATAATATCCAGTATGTGTCTTTTTACATGTAATATGTTTATCAAATTCGAATGTTACTCATATTAAGTAGCCTGAGATATCAAATATCTTAATTGAGATCTCAATTGAGAGAATTTCTCTAATATAAAACATTTCTCGTGTTACATCTCCATGGCGTATGAGTATGTTATTCAGCAATCATACTTTAGATATGTAAATCGAATTTTAAAGTGTTGCATATTTGCTTTGCAAGTTGTTATTAAAGAAGATAACAAAAAAAAAGATTTTGTTTACATATTACATAAAATAGACATTTATTATTTTTATGAAAGCGAAAGTAATTTGTTAGAAGCAAATAAACAAATGAAGTTAAAAGTGAACCTATTGAACAAAATGTGTTTTCCCTAAATATTTCACAGTAAATGAGAACCTGACAATGCAACCGCTTTCAGACGATTGTTAAAAAATTGTAAAGTATTTTCATGCCCGCCGACGACGGGCTTCATATAACACTAGGCGAATGAATAATAATATAATGCAACATTATTAAGCGAATAACAGCAAAGTGCGGATTTATAATTCTATATTTTTTCTTAATTATATGCGAAACTTATGCCTATTTCAAATTAAGTTGAACTTTATCTGCGAAATATAGAAATACATAATTTTGTTATAAATGTAATTCAGACTTGCGTCTAGATTACAATCCTGTATAAATCTTGGCAAGAACGGTTTTCATTTTTTTCTCTCTATTTTTCTAAAAGACGTAGCTATGAGAGACATTGTAATCTATTATAATAGGCCGTAATGGCTTCGAGATTATATAAACGTCGATAACTAAACGACCATCACAAACTCGTTGTAACCTAAAAACAACAAAATGACGTAACATGCGCTCAGCATCCATCTGAGCCAATTTCGACATCTTAGACAAGGCTTTGTAGTCGATTTAGGGATTTCATTGAATAAATTGACGCACTTTCAAACAGACGGACGGATAAATTAAAATATCGCCCTGCAGACATATGGACAAGAGAAACGATTGGCTTTCAAATTTAATTTCTTTCCATTATTGACGGATCAATAAGGTCTTTTCATACTCTCTACGATGAAGGGTAAAAATCTGATATAATATAGAGAAGAAGACAAATTAGATAAAACTAAGAAAACTATTACAAAGTAACCTTCATCTACCCTCCCATATTTAACACTCTGAAGTATACGTTCAGCAAGAATGTGAATTGATAAACCAGGTCGTTTCCTTGCCGCAATTTTTCCGCAACATCAAGACACAAAGATTAAACTTTGCTCTTGTAGGAAACAAAGACTTGGTTAGCAGAATTCAGTTTATATTCTAGAAGTTGAAGAAGAGAATCAAGTATTGCCTAATCTCTACAAAGAAAAGCTCGAAAGTCCTTTACGAATAAAGATAACGAATCCTCTAAAACACGCGCAAATAATTGTTTTCAATGGTGGCTGCAAGCGTTATGAATTTATGCACGGCAACAATTCTCTAATAAACCGTAACCTAACCTCGACTTACCTATTTACCACACTATGAAAATATGAATTAACTGTATGTTAACATTATTTACGAGGGGTTTCACTGTAAAATCTGTATGCTGTTGCAACTTGCTGGCTCAAGGTTGTGCAAACCTGTTGTGTTTACTAAAGCAACTTGTAGTGTTTCGTTGATTTGAAGAAGAAGTGATAGAGGGAGGAGAGAAAGTTATTGAAAATAATACCGATGGTGATCTCCAAATATTTATAGTCGTGCACAAATTAAATTTCTCCAACTTTTGTCCAAAACTTTATTGCAACCGTTTCTATACAAAATTCCGTAAATTCTTTTACTAACAATTTTAATCTCATACAAAACATCAACTTCAAATTTTAATATGACAAAATTTTCATTAATATTTAGATTTCTCAACTTTAAATTTAAACTGTCTCTGATCATTTTTTTCTTTTATTTTCTGTTCCTTTGACCACCACGCACTTGCTTTGGCTTGCATTCTGTCGCCAAACTTTTTCTTTTCTGCCAACGTCCAACCTCTGATTACGTTCAACTGAGACTCCTCGACGCTAATTTTATCCCAAAACCGTCTACCCTCGTACTATACATACGAACGTCATACTTAGTTCTCTCTTCATAATTCTTTCTCCAAAAAGCGCTACTATGTGAGCGGATAATTATGGATCGAAATTTTACTTAGTGGAATTACGTTATACGAATAACACTGCTCTATTTGTGGAGAGCAGGGATAAAGCCGACTGACAGGAGCCCCCCTATATGCATACATGCAGACGGTACAATCTATAAAGACGTACGAATGGTTATCTTGTAAGCAGCTCAAACGATTAGCCCATCCAATCGAAAGTGTTCACATCCATTTCAAAAGCGGAAATACTATTACTAAGCGACTTTTGCCGTGAAATTTTAAAAATTAAAATCATTTTGATAAGTCGTCATATGAAGAGTGGCCTAAAAAGTGCTCCGATCCGAACTGTTTTGCAATAGCGTTCATACTTGGGTCGGAATATCAATGTATCTTATACCATTTGCCTGAATTTAATTTCAATTCCCACGCTTTGATGAGTTTGTGAAACTGTAGTTTACAGTTAACTTATTAAACATTCCACGGTTATATAGTTATACTCTACACCACTTGTGATACATTTTATAAATTGCGATCTACAGTTTGGTGTGCTTTAGCATAAGACTGAGGAAGCAGTTTTGCGGAAGAAAGACAAGTACGATACTCTCTTTGCATATTTTGAGTGGTTAGAGGAAGCTTGCGGTCTGGACGTATTGGAGCACCTGTGGCTTTCTTCTTCTTACCGACGATTACCTGGAAACCCAACATATTGTTCTCCAGACTTTGATAAATCGCTTCCGCATTTATAAATTTAGTAATAACAGTCTTATGCGGTTCAACCATAACATCTAACGATATTCTGGCAGCTTTTGAGTTGGCAACTTTCAACATTGAATACATGAAATCTTGCAACGCGGAATTTAGTTTCATATTTTTGTGCTTAGAATTCATATTCTTGATACCGTCGATTGTGTAATTTTGAAGAAATGTTCTTAACTGTTTGTCTGGACAACCTACTTCTACGACATACCACAAAGAGAATAAACAAACGATGCGATAATGAAATTCTATTTCAAGGGAGGCGAAAGCACATTAGAGGAACATATACTAACGTCGCTGAATATTTCCGTTAAACAACAATATAAGGTTGGGTAGATATCTTGTCTCATTTAGATAATACTTTGGATTTGGTTTCAGCCATAAAATAGAAAACGTAATAAATATTGCATTTCCTAACTAACTGTCAAATCGATAACACCTACGCCCATAAACATGAATTTTAAGTTTTTAAGTTTTGCAAATTTTAAGTTTAAGCTTTTGCGTTCTTAACTACCATTTATCTGCCCATTTATATTACCTTCATTTCATTTTCAACGGGTATAGCCAAATGCTTGTGTAAATGTTTGGCGCAAATATCTGAAAGGTCCATTTAAAATGGAAAAGATTACTTTCACCTAATTATGTGCCACCCTGTTCGCATCAAAGCGTGCTAATCCTCTATAAACAGTTTTACTGGAAGTTAAGCCCAGCAACTGCAGACAATGCTTCAATTATCAATTTTTCATTGTCCACACATACAGATTCGGTTTTGCAATTGCGCTCAGATGTGACCAAATTCATAGACGCTTTTTCAGTTGCTCTCCAAATTCATACCCGCTTTTTCAATTTCTCAACGGTGGACTCGCTTTTACAATATTTTCTCAATTGTCAACAAATACAGACTCGGTTTTTCAGTTATTCTCAGATGTGGCCAAGATCATAGAAGCTTTTTCAATTGCTCTCAGATGTGACCAAATCCACACACGCTTTTCAAATATTTTGTCGAGGAGAGTCAGTTTTTCCACGACCTCTCGGAATGCCTGCTTTCCTAGCACTCGGCTGTCAGCTGCTAACACTAGCTCGGAACGCACGTGTGCACATCTATGTTAAATGAGAAAAAGTGACAAAGCACTCGTGCACATTTCGGTTAAATGAGAAATATTAACAAAGCAATCATTTTATTACTTCGAAAACTCCCAATAACCAAAAACAACCATTATCATATATCCATTTTTTTCCAAAATTAAAAAATTTTTTCATTTCTTCTCTCTTATTAAATAGTCAATAAATAAATATTTCGCTTTCTCGATGCTTACTACAATAAGCAGGCAACGCTGTTATTCATAAAAAATAAATTTCTACGCTTACGCCTTAAAACAAGCAGCAACATAATAATATATAAAAGATTGTAGCCTGGCACATTCTATCAGAACACATGTACCACAGCTCAAATCAGCTGCACAAATCTCTTGCAAATTTTTGCCTTGAATATAACGGAGAGCATATGCGCCTTGAGAAAAATTAATATAAGATTATAAAAAACGTATTTTCAACGTTCGGATGCAATTTTCGAATATTTTCAAGAAAGAACTTATAAATTAAATTGAAAGTTAAAGAGAGTAAAAGGAATAAAATTTAAGTGTAACGGGAAACATATATATGATAATGCTCTTGATAAGAAACGTCTTTAATATTTTTGTTCTATAGCCCATTCCAGCTGTAGCGATTATGCCTCTAGGTAACGATTTATCACGTGTCCTGAACTGGGGCTCTGAACGACCATCCATTTTAGATCGCATTGAAATCTTGAATAATATATATGAAAAAAAAACCAGAAACTTCTTCAAACGTACGGTATGATTTTTTATCTCCCTTTTAGATAAGAAAAGCTCTTTCCATAAACTTAGATTCATAAATATTATTTTGGCTTACCTAAAGTTCGTCGTAAGTAATATACCGCCATTAATATACTACGCTAGTATTATACTACGCCATTTTGGTAAATGTTCTTGGCTGCTTGTTTCAAAACATACTTGTCTTTGCCTTTGTTTGGGTTTGGAGGCTTTCTTTTTTTTTTTTTTTGTTTGTTTAGAGATGGATTGGACCAGTTAAGTTAATGTTAGATCCATAATGCAGAAACGAAGTTGAGAGCGATTGATGAAAAAAATTTAAGCATAGGTAGACTGATGTGGCAGAGTGTTCGCAATGAGAGGCTCTGTTCCGCTGTCAATCCATAAATCACCTTACTTGGTACTGTACTGTCAAGATCCGGCTAATAATGCCGATAAAAGAAAAAGTGTAGGCGATTCGTAATTGTAATAGAAATACTAAATGTAAAATTAGAATGAAAACTCAGCTGATTTGATAAAGGCAGTCAGTTGCTTCAAATGCCTAAAGTTACCAGCACGAAAAATTTCATATAGATTGTTATACAGGTTAAATATACTGAAAGATTGTCTAAGGATGTCAAACCTCCTGCACTCAAAAATAAGGTGCTCAGGTCCTCACAGATGTCAGAGGAGAAGACTTTGATCATTTTAAAATAGACCTTGTTGTAGGTGTGATTACTCATAAGACGGTGAAGAACTTTAAATTCCCATGTTGTGAATTTTCCTTTAGGTAGAAGCGTGGGTGTCAAAAAAGGGTAAATTTTGTAGAACAGCCGGTCACTTTTTTCTCTAGCTAAAACATGATACTCATCTTTCCATTCTTTTATGATGAGTTTTTTGACTAGCAGAAAAGCTTCGCTGGGGGGGTAGTTTATGGACAAAACTGTACCATCGAACCTAGCTTGACGAGCATGGAAGTCAGCTGTTTCATTGATACTAAAACCGCAGTGACCTGGGATCCAGATGATGTGGCATTTTTCAATACTTGGGTCTTTTAAAAGGTTGTAGATATCGAAGACATACTTATTGAATGGGTCTTTGTTCTTGATTAAGATTAGAGCAGATTTGCTGTCAGAGAAAACTACAAATTTTTTCAGCTTAATTTCAGATGCGTGGATGATTGCTTGTCTGATGGCCAGAAGTTCAATGAAAGTGGATGATAGTTCTTGTAGAACTTTGAATTTTCCTATAACTAAGTTTGGGTATTCAATAATTGAAAAACTAGAGATGTCCGAATTGATAGATCCATCCGTTGCGTATATTTTGAAGTTATTTTCGACGAAGCGGTTAAGTTTTTGCAGACAAGCGATTCGAAGACAAGACCCTGATCGATTTTTTTTTGAGTTGGTGATTGAATTAAGTAAGTTTAATTCAACTACGCATTTATCATGAATAATATTATTCCAGGAGGGTATTGAGTTAACTTTATTGAAGATGTTACTGAATTTTTTGCAGCAGTTAGCTGATGACATGATTGTGTCTGGAAGCGACCTCGTCAAAGAAGGCAGGTTTGAAGATTTTTACCTTGAGAAGTTCTTTTGCAGTTACAAGATAAATTCTCTTAGCAACGGGGAGTTCATAAGAGATGGAACGTAAAATTGATGTTGGTGTTGAGGGGGACAAACCGGTACAACGTCTTAGGATTGAGTGTTGAAAGGTTTGTATTTTTTTTAATGTATACGCAGGAACGTTACACGATGTAGAGTAGGGATATTCAATTTTGGATCTAACAATAGATTTGTAAACGTTTAATGCTTTCCTAGGTGGGAGTCCGGTGTGAATGTTGGTCAGAAGTTTGATGACATTTGAGCATGTGTTGCAATTTTCGAGGCTATCCTTGTGATGCTCATGCGTGGTTAGACTTGAGTTGATTATTCTGCCCAAAAATTTAAAAGAGGAAGACGGACTGATTTTTATACCATTGATTGTAATGTAAAAAAATTTTTTGGGACCCTTAGCAAAGCGAATGACTTTTGATTTTTCCGGGTTGAAAGTTAGATTTAAGTCTGCACAAAGTTTGTGAAAACGAGTTGGCCATCCAGCGCTCATTTATAGCAGATAGCGGGGTTTGAAGGCTTGGCATGGGAAGGACCTTTATCATTTCATATTTGATTCCGTCATGGCCTGCTGCTGTGGACTTCTTTTTCAACTTAAGGACGTACATGAGTTCATCAAGGGAGAATGGAGAGATGTTTTCCATCCGAGAGTTAAGTAAGGAGGTTTGGAGACCACATGTCGAGGGAACTTGAGCTTTCAGCCATTCAAGGTAGGATTTGTTGTTGAGATCATCCCAAATGGGGTGTTTGTATTTCTTTTTTGTGGTGCGATGACCATTTAAAAATTTCCAGAATGGCTTTGTATTGCTATTTGAGCACAGCTCTTCGATAACGAGGGCTCGGTGGCATCTTTTGGCTTTTCTAATCGATTTCTTCCATTCTTTTTGTGATAACTTGAAATCTTCAAAATTAGAAATATTGGGGTATTTGGAAAATTTTTGTTTAGCAGCCTGTAGTCTACGGAATTGTGAAGTGAGCAGCTCGTTCCACCAAGGTTTTGGTGAGTAGAAATTCGAGATTTGGATGTCGGATTTGGCGTTAATTATTTCTTGTTGAAATGAGCACTGGATAGATTCGACCTGTGGCTCAAGACATACGTGAATAAGATTATTTAGGAGTTTTTTCCTCGAGATAAAGTCATTTATCTTGGAGGCTTTCTTAATCAATAATAAAGGCGGTTCGATTTCTCGCACTTAACAGAATTTTGACATCGATTTCTCACAGTTGAAAGTTGAATATATATGGAAAGAGAATATTCTTTTTTTTTTTGAAAATAGGATAAAATCGAATGCCACGCCTATAAAAATTGTATAAAACTATTCAGGA
>NW_023998564.1:2736530-2784123 GCF_014805625.2 Glossina fuscipes
TATAAAAAAGATTATATATTACATAAACTGTAAGTAAAGTTTGTTACTAACGCTCTTCTTTTTTCCTAGGAGTCAATATGGAACGGTTTATAGACGAAGTAGATGTGGTGATTGTGGGCGGTGGACCTGCAGGAATATCCGCTGCTATTCGTGGCATTCGATTTTATCCTATTTCACAGTTCTGTCGCACTTCTCTCACACTCATGAGTTGTCTCTTTTCTTGGCTTTTTCTTTGTTTCTTTGTTCTGTACTCATTTACATTACATTCAAAGCATGAAATGAAGAAGAAGAAGACAAAATTATTAATGCATTTATAGGTTTCTGCTGAAAGTTTCATATTTCTGTTAAAAGTTGAAAATTTATGATACAAAACCATAAAATGTATTTTTTCTACGTTATTAATTATTTTTGTGTCTTATATTGTATTTGACTCTGTTAATGTTGATATTTTATTGCTTGCTAACATTTAAAAAAATGTATTTAAAAGCTATAACGTAATTCGCGCAACTTTTAGGCATCCATAAAAACTGTACAGGAAAGTAAATTTTACTCCCGGAAATACAAATTAATTGTTTTGCATTAGAGACTAAATTAATCATTGCCAGTTGCAAAATTTTTGTCATTAACTCTTGCGATTTAAAAACGAAAAATGTCCTTCCAGCAACTTTTGCGAGACGAAAAGAAAAATTTTACCTTCTTGACATCCATATAGTAAGTCTAATTCTTAATTTATTTAATTAGAATTAAATAAGAATTGATGACTGCTGAGAGATTTTTAGTTCTGTTTAAAAAAAAAATTTTAATTATTATGTATTGTTGAAAAAACCGATTTCCAGACAAATTTTGGGTCTTTCCCACTAAGAAGATAAATCTTAAAATTTATTATTAAATTCCGAATCGATTTGAACATTTCAGTCTGTTCGGTTGTCGGCCTGTCCATTTGTTAAATGCCTGTTGTAAGCACTCTCCCGGTCAGAAAATTAATTCAGAAGCTTCAAACAGAAGGCAGAAACATTGAAAAATTACCCAAACCAGTCAAAGTGTCAGGTCTACAACTCCCACACGCTTATACAACAAAAACTCTGAGCAACATTACTTTGCGTATTTTTTGCTTGTTACTCATAAAGAACAGCATCTTCACCATGTAAATTTGCATTTTTATTCTGAAAATAAAAGAAACCCAACCGCCCACTCCCCTCCCATATAAGAGCCGACTGTAGTAGCGAATGTGAGCTGACGGGTGTCAATAACCAGTAAAAAAGACTCGGCACCACATTGTCCGCCTTCAGCAAACCTAGTTAGCCGACCTGAGTACACTTACAATAGCCAAATTTTTTTGCCACTTATACAGATCAAACTAAGAAGAAAAAAGTCATATTCAAATTCATAAAGGTCGCAATAAAGTTGGTATTTGCGGAACTCCCTTTCAGAGATGCTATTAAATTATTTACGAAAGAACAAAGTTATAGTTTAATGTCTAATATATTTTGCAAGTTAGCGGTTTGTAGAATATGTTTTGAACGGAATCTTTATATGCTAAAAAAATATAATTTTCAATATTCAAGCTGAGGCGACTAGGTTAGAAACCGTGAGTAGTCTGGATTAGCAAATTTGAATCGACAAGCCCAGTCATAGGGACTCGAGATTACGTTCCAATCTCACTTTAGTACTGATACGGTCTTCAGTTCGTTGCACTTTTGTTTGTATTATAGATTATGAAAATTTAGCTCTTTTCTTATTTTAGTCGGTTTTAGGATGACGGTGATGGAGATAAAAATTTATTTTTGTTTTTGTATGTGACCGCGTATAGGGGACGCGCGCATAATGGGGGCCAGATGTTATCGGTGAAAAAGGATGGAGGGAAGGAATATATAATAAGAAGAAAGACATAATGGTATCAAGTCTAAATCTTGTTACATTCTTCGACTATCGGTTTTCAGAGCAATTTAAAAATCAAAAATGTGTTCTTATAAAATATGAAAGATATGATAAACAATCCTTTAATATATATAAAAAATTGTATCATAAAA
Source organism: Glossina fuscipes (assembly GCF_014805625.2). Taxonomy (NCBI): domain Eukaryota; kingdom Metazoa; phylum Arthropoda; class Insecta; order Diptera; family Glossinidae; genus Glossina; species Glossina fuscipes. Next base: position 2,738,561 of record NW_023998564.1, read on the forward strand.
CAAAATTAAATTGAATAAATCATATATTGGTTGTCTTTATTTTTATTTATAAATTTTGCTAAAACTTTTTTGTACTTTGTTTTCCTCTTCTCAAACAGGTGGAGATGAACTTCAAGCACATGATGAAGCCAGTGATCGTTCTGATCAAAATAAGTCCAATGGTGCCCTTTCCGTACAAATACATGGTGCAACTCTTAACGATACTTTATTAACAACATTGCTTCTCATATTTACGTCGAAATTGATTATTAGCTAAAAGCAAATTCATAGTTATTAAGACGATAGAAAAGAAAATAAATAAACAAACACAACAAAAACAATAATAATAACAGCAAAAGAATAAAATATTTTAAAGAAAATTTTTTATATATTATTTGAAAATATTTTAATAGAAGTAAAATCTTGAAACATATATAAAAAGAAGAAAAGGAAACAGTAAAGAATTGATTAAAGAATAGTCAGTCATATGAATATTGAAGTTTACTTACGGTGCCTCCTATTAATAAGATATTTAGATAAATAACACACAGTTTAAAATGTACATACATACATACACGCACTAAAAAGGTAGTCATTATTTTCTATTCATTGTTTTTTTTTTTTTTTTTCTTTAAGCATGCGATAAATAAGTTATTGTTAAAAAAAAAGCAAAACTACAAACAAAGTGATTTTTAAGTTAGATATTTCACATTCCGCATAAAAAATAAGCAAAAAAGAACTTCTCATTTATATAAAGATAAAGAAATAACTTTTTTTCTGTTTGTTCTTTTTTTTGCGTTATCAAAATAAATTTGACACAAACGATACTAAAGATTATTTTACACGATCTTAACTCATGAGAATGTCACAAAAAATGATGCAAGTTAATGCTCAGATTATTGTAAAATAGTTTTTATTTTTTGCTTACGCATAAGTATTTTTAATAATGATAATAATAGTAATTACAAAGCTTGAAAACATTTTTTCAATACAACCTACAAAGACCCACTTGTAGGATTGTATGTATTATTGCCCTTAACATGTAATTGTTTTCTATATTTTGTCGGAATTAATATTTAACTCCGAAAATAATTATTAAACGATAATTGCGAATTATACTTTTTATTATTTAGTTAAATTTTAATTGTGAAAAAAGTAATTTTCAAATGATTTAATGTGAAATCAAAAAATTTTTGAAAAAATACATATATGAAAGTAGAAAAACTTTGATTAAATCTTATCAAAAAAGTTAATTTTTTTTAATTAATTAATAGATGACACACAAGAAATAGAAGGCTGTCACCGATTAGTAAAAGAAATTTAAATGCAGCTGAAAGATGAATATATTCTATTTGGGTGTGGAAAATATTGGTATGTGATAGTTGAATTTTCCACCAACCGCAAAATGTGATGAATAATCAACGCTCCTAAAATATGTTTGTAAGAACACAGCGGGAGCTCTTCAAAAATATGGCCAGACGGCCGAGAGAGACCCTTATCGCCCTTATCCCCTCCCTACAATTTGTACACTGACGAAGTCCCGTTTTTTCAACTCTATTCCGTTGAAGATTATTAATCAGAATTTATTTGGATATGAGGTTGCTTGGTTTGGCATGCGTAATGTAACGTTTTCTCTAACAAAAGTTCATACATTTTATGTTAAAATTATAGGTAAATTGGTATTAAATAATGTAAATGTAAAAGTAAAGGATTCATTTCACATTTTCATGCTACCAAGGAAGCATCTCATGTCCACCTGTAGGCTAGTCAATAGCTTTTTAGTCAACTTTTTACGACAAAAGTTCCAAGAGCAAACAGCAGACGAGCATGAAATATATATGTATATGGATGTCCGCATATATCATATCTATATATATATATGCCCATCAAACCACCCGACAGAAATCAGGGGTCGTAGACAGAGCAGAGTATGAATGGTCCAGAGATTATGATCTGGCCGTTCGGTAAGTAGGTTTTGTCCGTCCATTAAGGGTAAAGCACATGTATTTCTTTCAGATGTAGTAGGTGTGGAATGTTCACGGACAAAAATTTAAACCACGCTCTCTATTTAATATCTGCTGAACTAACTAACTCAACAAAGACAAATGTGTCCATCTCACCTCCGATCCTCTTCAAGTGGCATTTGAAAGTGGACCTAAAAGTAACAAAGTTCGATATTCAGACAAAGAGTAAGAATTCACAAACATTGAATTACACAAATATACATAATATATGAGATATATACATATATGTATGTATATATATGATATATATATGATGTTACCAACAATTCAGTGATTGACTTGCGATACCAAGCCTCATATTAAATGACTTTCGGTAACTGCAATTGTATTACGCTTCAGTCCCTTAAAAGAACATTTCTAAATGTGTCACAAGGCGGTCGTAGATACGTTCACTTCGTTGAAAGTAGTTATTCAGAAAAGAACATAATAAGTAGACTGATTTATCAATAACTTTCGATAGCAACTTTCGACAACTGGAACTGTATTCTGTTCACTAGTTTGCAATTTTCAAAATGTGCCTGATCGCAAATAAGTCAATTCCTAGAAAGATTTTATTGAAAAGGGAATATTATAAAAGTATTAATATTAATTTATCTTCAGAGACGATTAAGCAAAACACCTCCGATAATTCCTGTGAAGAAGAATGATTAAATTTATGTAATGAAAAATCAATTATAGATAAACTTGAGCTTATCGCATACCGATTTTAAGATAACACAATTCTTCCACTTTGAAAATTATAACGAATTCGAGTTTCTTATTAAATGAAATTTAATATTTTATTTTTAATAGGTGCGTATGCAATATAAATCCAAAATACTAGCAAATAAATGCATACGCAAATTACTGTTACTATTTACAGTGATTAAAGTGTATTAAGGATGTTTTTTTTTTGCACACAGAATCAACTCGTTAAAATCGCTCATTTAGAAACATTTAGAATTATGTTGAAAGCAATTTTGGAAGTCATTTCATAATATACTTTATATATATATATGTTCGCTTATAATTAAATCATACGAATGACTTCAAAACTTAAATTAAGCAAAAAAAATAAAAAAATTAAAAAGAGAATTGAAAAAAGTTGGAAATTGAGTTGAAATTTTCAGTTATTTGAGTGACCATAGCAATTTTTCAACGTCCTCTTCTTCCGAATCGGAATTCAGTTTACTAAATATATCATCCAAATCATCGCGGATACGTTTTCTCTTTTCGGTGCCACGTATTTCATGATAAAGCCCTTTTATGAAATTAACCCTTTCACCAGCCAAACCATTACTTGCAGTAGTAGTTGGAGCTGGAGCGGTATCACTATCCGTATGTACTTCAGATTTTATAAACTTATTTTCGATGGTATTTAATTCTTGTAGCCGCATAGCTTCTAAACTATTTGTTGGTCTGGCTTCCTCTTCATCATCATCATCATCATCAATGCATATAATGTCGTCGTCTGTGCAGAAAATAAACAAAAATGAGAGAGAAATACGAGTTGTTTTTTAGATTATCTAAATGTTGAGTTTAAACACAAACTGCAAAGCAAAATATTTATTGTAATCTATAATTCCGCTGACGTTTAATTATACTTTAAACGCAGAAATAAAAATGTATATTTATATAATATATATATATATGCTTCCAAATATTCTGATCAGCGACATCCATTGGTGAAAATATCAATGTACGCAACGGTTATTCGATATTTCTTTCTGTACATAAAATAACAGATTACCCTTTAGTATTTCTATTTACTATGCCGTTATTCAATAACGCTAATCATGAGACACTCAAAACTGCATTTTGACATTCATTACTTTTGTTGTTTGATTTGAAGAAATCTGCTGACGAAGCCCATCAAACACTTCTAAAAGCTTACGGTGATACCACCGTTATATCCCAATTGTTGGGTGCGCTTTCACCAGTCTAAGCAAGTTCGAAGACAGTGGGCGAAATGGAAGACTCGTTGGACGAAAACACAGCTCAACAAGAAAAGAGAAAAAAAGTTGTGAAAAAGCTTTTTGGACCAATTCTTCTCAATGTAAGCCGTTTTCAAGTGAAAAAATGACCAATATACATGCAAGCACCTAATGTACATATATAAATGCCATTTTTTATGACGCATGGAGGACTCATAAAACGAGCAAGCCGTAAGCGAAGCCAAGACCAATCAAAGACGATTACTATTGATATTAAACGTAATCCAATCAACTTTGACCGGACATAATATCAATATTGCCAAATGATTCAATACACTTTGGGTTTAAATCTTAACCTATCTTCGCTACCAATTTATGCATAAGCTCAGTAAAAGCTCTTACCAATTAAAGGTTCATTTGGCTCCCTTTTAATGCTATCATCATAGCTACGCCCGTACAGTTTACCTGATGAACTATTACCAACATCGTTAGAGTGCATTGCTGCCAAGTTTGGATTCAGGCTTAATATTTCATTAGTTTCTGTGCTTTCGGTTGGGCGAATCCTGTTGATAGGTAAACTAAATTCTTCTTCCGGTTCCGGTTTGATGCCCGCTGTAGCAGCTACTTCAAAACGTTTGCCCAGTATATCACTTGCCGTGGGTGCGGTATTTTGTTCGGCGTCAAGTGATTCTTTTTTAATATTAACAACTGCAGGAGCTTCTGAAAGGAAATGTCTGTTTTAATGGAGTTTAACGGGAAGCTTAATGAGCTATAGAGTTCATTGCAAAAGACAATCTTATCGAATTATTTTTGTGACGATTTTTTTCTGGCTTACTATTTACTTCAAAGGCATATGAATCCATTTAATAAATAATTTGTAAACTTTACTCGCCAGCTAATAAATATTTTGTTAATATTATAAGCACTTATCCGAAATATGTGGCTCATTATATATGTGAGGTAGACTTTCATTTTCGCTACAGTCAAATAAATAAACAATTTACCTGTAGTAGTAGTATCCGTTTGAGTTTCAACAGTTTTACTTTTGGAATTTTCTGAAATTTCAAAATTATTTTTAGAATATAATAAGATTTAAAAATATATATTTTTTGTTACCTATATGTGCTGTTATATCATCAGTATCGCAACAAATAACCGTCGAACCATCGGTTTGGGTTTCTATACTTTGAGATTTGTTATGCGGTTGATTCTTTTGCACATTTTCAATTTCTCGCAACAAATTGTATTTCGTATCTATCGTGTCTTCATGAGCCGGACTTGGGAGTAATTCTTGTGTTTGAGAGTGAGTTACATTACCATCCGGTGCATTCTCGAAACTATCGTGTATTTCTAAGGCTTCCTCCTGAGCTTCAACATCATCTCCATTAGTGGTGGAATTGCTAGTGATACGCCGAAATCTGCAGATTATAGAACGATTATCAATTTGCGTATGAAAAGCATTTTGGTATGCTTGTATAGCGTCGTCGACATTAGTGTAACGTATAAAGGCATAACGAGTCTTCTTTAGACGTACTGCAAAACCAATATCAATGCGAGCACAACCGGGAAAATGTTCACGCAAAACATTTCTCGTTATGGTGCTCGACAAATTGCCGACGTATAGCGTATAGGGATCAACTTCTTCGGGTTTCGTTGAGGGAGGTTTGGGTGAAGGGTTCGATTTCAGTTCTGCGGTAATAAAACCTGTACCAAAAGGTATTTTTGAAATGGTTTCTATAACTTTTTGAACGTTTGCTTCCCGCTTAAGGCGGACTGTACAATAACGGCTGGCGCTGCTTTGCATAAAGTACACATAAGCAATGTCCGGGCTGTAATTACTGACGATTTCCCGATTTACTTCGGGATCGGGAAATCGTAGAACTAAAGTCGGAGCTCTTTCCGTGCGCTCAGAAAACTTTTCTTCAGCTTGCAAAGCTTGTATAGCACATTCACGCGACCACTCCTTTGGTATGCCATAACGGGCAGACATGGTCTTACGACGACATTTACGTAAACTAGATTTTGACGGTTCCGCATTAGCTATTAAAATATTTACAATAGAATAAAAGAAAGAAGGAGATATTTGAGTAGAGTAAGGGAGAGAATTTGAAAGTCCAGAGCAATACCTGTTTCGTTTTCCATGATATTGTTGTGTTGATTTATTGAGTTGTCATTGGGAGTTGAAGTAATCGCTGGTTGCCGTGATGCCATGTTGGACGTTGAATGGTGGTTTAACATCCCTGAGTGCTGGGAGTCATCGAGCAAAGATGCGGATGGAACCAAATGATGAGATGTAGCCTGTTGCTTTGCCGCTAAGTGAGATTTCTCACTTAACTGATCTGGTGTCCGAATAACCAAAGGAGGTGGGTGATCATACATATCTCTACTCACACCCGGCAGAACATCAGCAGTCGGAGGTGGCGGTGGTGGTGGCGGCGGTTTTGGCGCAGCCGAACACGGTAGAGGCGGCAAAGGTGGTTGATTAAAATGCCACAGATTTTGCGAATTTACATTGGTATTTGACGATGTGAAATCCGTTTCATAATTAAACGAGTTACTAAGCATCAAGGGACTCGTTGAACCGCTCTTTAAGGAATACATTGTTAAATTTGAAAGACCACACGTACAGTACACGTTACAGCATTTGCTACATGTTGCCGAATTTGATGACATCCGCATCTCCTGATTTTGATTCACACTTGAATACAAGCTATCATTGTTCGTTGTTTGGACCAAATGAGGAAATGTGGCATTGAAAAGATCTTGATGCGTTGACGATGCACGTTGTTGATAATAACCAGATTTACTCAATACTTTCGCTTGTTTGTACGGCGGTTCCTTATTCTTTTCATAATCATATTTAAGGCGATTATTCTCATAAGCGCTATTAGAATGCAAATGTCCATAAGTATGCGAACCTGACGATGACGACGAGGACGTCTTATAGTGTGAAGAATAATTATATTGTTGATTTTGAAGCTGCGGTGAATTATTATAAGATGATCTTGTGTGCCTTGTGTGCTGCGGTTGATGTTGATGTTGTTGATGTTGTTGGTGACGTTTATATCTTCTGTCTCCAGAAGAATCATAATTACCTCCTTGTTTCATTTCGACAAAAGGCGGAAATTTTTTCTTTCGGCCAAAACTTATCGTTTATCAGTTAATAAAAATGTTCACAGATATTTTCTTTAACACTCCAAAGCCTTTATGCCTACACAATACATTTAACATTAAGCGTACACAGTATATGTATATGCAGAAAGTATTAGCTATCGCCAAGCAATTACTAAGTAACTTTCTATAGAGCTACTAAAAAATACAGTTCTAAAACAGTAATTATTAGCAACTATTAATGATTATTCATACAAGATATACAAAGTATATTTTATAAAAACTCTTTTTTTTCGCCACGAGTATGTATACATTAACCTGTGAATGATTAGTTTTTTCTTCTAAAAAATCAACTATATTTTACCAATTGCACACTGCAGCAGCAGCACTGTGTCGATTCAGCCATTTATGATGCTATGGTTGCTTTATATTATATATATCGTAAGTTGTATAACTAGGGGTTGCTTCATAGTATTTGGTTATCAACGCGTAACAAATGCAGTATAGCCATTTAACAGGATGTCATAAAGAAAACGAAGCAACAGTCTACTGTAAAGGAAATAAAAAATTGTTTTTTATTTTCAAACTAATTATATGCATTAATATTAAGAAATTTTAAAATATTAGAAATTTTTCTGTTGTTTTAACGCTTTCCTTCATTTGGTTTTAGAAATGAAATTCTAGTCGAATTTTTACTGCGCTCATCAAAGAGCAGTGAAAGTTTAGTTAAACAAAACATCGATATGCTTAGCAATTCCTTTGCTGAATTCACTAAAAGTTTTATCGCAAAATGTAATGAACAATTAAAGTAAATTGAAGAAAACAGAAAACTCTACAATTATTATTTGCAATGCAATTGCTAAAAATACTAAAATCATTTATTAATAATAAAAAAATTAGTAGCATGCTAAGTCATCGTTCACTAAAGTATTTTTATATAATGTCATTTTTAATTGATTGATATTTTTTGCACTTGTTCTTATATAGGACTACATCATCGAATTGGTTTCTTCAAAAGAAATTAGGACGAAATGTTTCATCATTGGAGAAAGAGAAATATTTTAAGCAAATAGATCGAGTATCTGAAAGTCATCAACTTATCTATTATGTACCTATGGAATCGTATCTTTGCTGGTCAGTTCGTTTATCGACGTTTACTACTTCCCTAATTGTATTGGCCGCCATGTATCAATATACCTACAATTTCGATATATTAGAGTCGACTCAGTTTACTTTAATATTAGAAAAGGATGATATATACTATTTTGCTGTTGGATTTATAACTATTAATGCGCTCGTCAGATGGATAATTTCAAAGTTTCCTTTACGCATCTATAAAATCACAAATCAGTTAATTATAAATAGAGTGCAATCAATGACATGACTTGTAATTATAATGACTTCAACTTGTTTACAGATATTTAGCCATTTATAACAAACAATTGCCTGGATTACGCCCACAACATCATTTTAAGCGAGGTGATGTGAAAAAAGTTGATTTTATACTTAATCCATGGAAAAATGCCACTTACAAGTTGGGGAATCAAACATCTTTGATTTTGCCAGATTACTTCAAAACGCCATTCGAATTTCATCAAATGTTTGATTCCGAAAAAAATTAGTATTAAACTGAGCAAAGATAAATAAGTATAAACAATGCTTTTCCAAACATTTTAATCAAGCATGTTTTTATCAAGTTGAATTCCTTAGATAAGAGATTGGGCGAAGGTTTTTTTTGTCCTGTTTTTAAAGACTGATTTATGGAAAATGCACAAAGAGCTATAAACTTAGTTAGTGGAAGACCATTACGTCTATAACGTATGATTTGTTCCGATTCTTTATTAGACTCCTTACGAAATTTAAAGAAAAATGCATCGTCCAATAGCTCACTATTACCTGAATATGCATGTGGTTATGTCTTCTCCGTCGTTCATAGAATTCTTTACGATCTCTCATTCATCGAATTCAACAATAGATAGCCTATTGCAAGATTCGATCCTCCCGAATTTTGAATAGATTGGTTTGTGCAGTTTCAAGTCAAATCGCTGTGTCGCATTTAACTGAAGATTTGCAACCGCAAGTCAAATATAATTTATATCGCCGACTTTGGGTATAAACAATAAAATAAATGAAATATGAGAACAGTCGACGGATTGATCTCTTTGTAGAAGAGACATGTCTATCGAAAATCTGTTTCTAGACTAAATTCTAATTTCCGAATGTGCTCCGATATCGGTTCTTGAGCTGAAAAAAGCTTGTCCGCAATATTCGATGTAGCCAAAAACAGGTTTTATTCAAACATAGACTTAACAGCACCGTCATAGGTTAAAAATGATGGCCCAGGGCATGGCTTATTAGAAAGGTCGAAATCACTTATTTGAAATTTTCTGCATGCTCCACCAGAATTTGTACTTTCACCAAATGCTTCAATAAATGTTTTCATTTTCTTTTGTTAGAATGCATAGAAAATCCAGTGGCACAAATGAACATTATCAGTAGCCAAGGATCCAGGACTGCGTCCTATTTCATATTAACGCGAAGATTCTTCTTCTTCTTCTTTTTTTTTTTTTTGTTTGTTTAGAAATGGATTGGACCAGTTAAGTTAATGTTACATCCATAATCCAGAAACGAAGTTGAGAACGATTGATGAAAAAATTTAAGCATAGATGGACTGATGTGGCACAGTGTACTGTCAAGATCCGGCTAATAATGCCGATAAAAGAAAAAGTGTAGGCGATTCGTGATTGTAATAAAAATACTAAATGTAAAATTAGAATGAAAACCCAGCTGATTTGATAAAGGCAGTCAGTTGCTTCAAATGCCTAAAGTTACCAGCACGAAAAATTTCATATAGATTGTTATACAGGTTAAATATACTGAAAGATTGTCTAAGGATGTCAAACCTGTCAAACCTCCTGCACTCAAAAATCAGGTGCTCGGCAGACTCAGTAATATTGCAATCCTCACAGATGTCAGAGGAGAAGACTTTGATCATTTTAAAATAGACCTTGTCGTAGGTGTGATTACTCATAAGACGGTGAAGAACTTTAAATTCCCATGTTGTGAATTTTCCTTTAGGTAGAAGCGTGGGTGTCAAAAAAGGGTAAATTTTGTAGAACAGACGGTCACTTTTTTCTCTAGCTAAAACATGATACTCATCTTTCCATCCTTTTATGATGAGTTTTTTGACTAGCAGAAAAGCTTCGCTGGGGGGGTAGTTTATGGACAAAACTGTACCATCGAACCTAGCTTGACGAGCATGGAAGTCAGCTTTTTCATTGATACTAAAACCGCAGTGACCTGGGATCCAGATGATGTGGCATTTTTCAATACTTGGGTCTTTTAAAAGGTTATAGATATCGAAGACATACTTGTTGAATGGGTCTTTGTTTTTGATTAAAATTAGAGCAGATTTGCTGTCAGAGAAAACTACAAATTTTTTCAGCTTAATTTCAGATGCATGGATGATTGCTTGTCTGATGGCCAGAAGTTCAATGAAAGTGGATGATAGTTCTTGTAGAACTTTGAATTTTCCTATAAGTAAGTTTGAGTATTCAATAATTGAAAAACTAGAGATGTCCGAATTGATAGATCCATCCGTTGCGTATATTTTGAAGTTATTTTCGACGAAGTGGTTAAGTTTTTGCAGACAAGCGATTCGAAGACAAGACCCTGATCGATTTTTTTTTGAGTTGGTGATCAAATTAAGTAAGTTTAATTCAACTACGCATATATCATGAATAATATTATTCCAGGAGGGTATTGAGTTAACTTTATTGAAGATGTTACTGAATTTTTTGAAGCAGTTAGAGTAACTACTGCTGACGTGATTGTGTCTGGAAGCGACCTCGTCAAAGAAGGCAGGTTTGAAGATTTTTACCTTGAGAAGTTCTTTTGCAGTTACAAGATAAATTCTCTTAGCAACGGGAATCTTCTTCGTTTTAGTTCATTTGCTACATTAGTATTTATTTATTTTCTTATTTATTTATTTATACCACTTATACAAGAAATCCAATCAAAAATTTTGACAGTCGAGTTCAATTGGCTCTTGAAGTAAATCTTAAATTAATTAATAGTAAAACTTAGTATAAGTATAATAAAACATATAAGAAGGAAAAAGAAGAAAAAAGAAAAAAAGCATGTACACAACTAGCATAGAGCCACACCCACAACCAGTACAGGGCCAAATTGCCAATGAATGGAACCCCTAAGCCATCGCAAACATGCATAAGCTTGGCAACCAATAATAATAGTTAACAACAATTCATTTTTGAATCGTAACGACTTTTTAAGCTTAAGAGCTAGCTTAACTACGACTTAGGTAAATTACGCGCATTAAGCAAAGTGGCTTTAATGGACTTTAAAGAGTTCGATAATGAGAATAAGTGATGACATCTTTTGGGTTCTTGCAAACAACTCTGAGCGGATTAAACAGCTCATAATTATATTTACACCGACTAAGCTTAACCAAGGTAAAGTGCCTAGAGAAGCGGTTGGAGACATTAAAGCTTATTTCACCAAGTAATGCAGGTGAGTCAATAGCATTATTTATTACTTTGGTTACGAAGGAAACGCCAAGAACAAATCTACGTTTCTCAAGAGACGGTGAGGACAACAGAAGCAACCTATTTGCATAGGGAGGAAGAGAGGCAATCGTAGTATGTATACAATGATAAAAAGAAAGAGCCAACTATGTGTCAAATGAATATTCGCAGATATCTTGAAACTTTTCAGTAGATCTAATATATTCACAACTTTTCAACGGCATAGCCCATTGGGGTTCACTTGCAATCTGGTTAGGGTTGTGGGTGTGCCTCTGTGCTGGTTGTGTACATCCTTTTTTTCCTTCTTATTTATTTATTACTATTTAATTATTTCTGTTATTTTTTTTTTCTTCAGTTTTCCTTGCATGCTTTACACTAGATTTTAATATTAATTAGTATAAGATTTACAACTATATATTAATTGAGTTTGAGATTTTTCAGTTTATTTGTAAACTTTTAACAACCTTCATCTTACATTCGCATAAGTATTTAAAAGAGCTATTCATATAAATAAATATTTATTAAAGTACTTTAAAAAAAATTACGTTTTTCAGTTAATAAACTCTTTACTCCCATCGTTGTACGTAGTGCTTCCGATTCGGTTAAATATCCAAAGATAACAACACATTATACAATACATCCGCGGGGCAATGATGAACGATGGAAAGGTATGTGATTACTATACAGATAATAAACTATAAGTAAAGTTTGTTACTAACGCTCTTCTTTTTCCTAGGAGTCAATATGGAACGGTTTATAGACGAAGTAGATGTGGTGATTGTGGGCGGTGGACCTGCAGGAATATCCGCTGCTATTCGTGGCATTCGATTTTACCCTATTTTCAAAAATAAAAAGAATATTCTCTTTCCATATATATTCATACAAGTGCTTTGCTTGAAATATAATATATAATCTTTTTTATATAAATATATAAAAAATATGCATTCATCTCCCCTTGTACGTCTCCTCAATAGTTTTATACAATTTTTATAGGCGTGGCATTCGATTTTACCCTATTTTGAAAAATAAAATGATAATTCTTTCCATATATTCATACAAGTGCTTGAAATATAATATATAATCTTTTTTATATAAATGTATAAAAAATATGCATTCATCTCCCCTTGTACGTCTCCTCAATAGTTTTATACAATTTTTATAGGCGTGGCATTCGATTTTACCCTATTTTCAAAAATAAAATGATAATTCTTTCCATATATTCATACAAGTGCTTGAAATATAATATATAATCTTTACTTCTAATTGAATTCGACTGTTAATTTGCGTTAGCTGAGTTTCATATGTAAGTCAAAAAAATAAATAAAAAAGTAAATAAATGATGACATGCAAATATAAAATCTTGGGTGAGAAAAAAATATAATTTTCTCAGATAAATATTTTGTTGAAGTATATATATATGTATATATGATTGGTGTTCTACGTCAAAAATTGGCGCTGCAAAAAATTATATGAACACTATGCAATATAGTACCATCTTGTTGCATATTGGCAACACTGCTTCCGTGTAAATAACGCCACGCATCGAGCATGGTATCGCGCAGTGAAGGCATAAGCCGGCTTAAAGCCAATTATAGCTTATCACATTCTACTGGCAGTTACTTGTCAAGTTGAATTCCACTAATTGCTTTACGCATTAATCAAATCGTTTGCGTTGCTATCGGTCTGACGCGTGGGTATTCTTAAAACTCAAATAATTGCTCGAAGGGAAAAATGCACTTTTTTAGATGAAAGTAAACGACATGAACATATTTTAAGGCTCATAGCGGGAGAAGATGCATTCCTGTGAACCGAAAACCAAAAGTTGTCTCACAAATAACTTTATGCCTAATATTTATTGTTAAAAGCTTTGCTCAGCGGGTGGGATTAAAATAATGTCTGTGAATTTGCTGTAGGAAACAACATTTCAACGCAGAAGACAACCAATCAAGAGGGGGAACTATAGGCTCAATATGGAACCGTGTAAGTGCAGCTCATATACTGTTAGTATATGTTAGTATCATATATGTTAGTATCTATTATACCACCCGAGGGTTTTTTAAATTGTGGAAAGAATCACAATGTAGAACTGTGTGGGAAAAATCACTGAATGACTACTGAATAATTTTTCACTTTTAATGTAAATTTATTAAATATTGCCAACAAAGGCGGACTCGCTCTTAGAGAACTGTAAAGTATTATTAAACATCGTTAAACATGATTAGACATTATTAAACATTTCAAAATAAAGCAGACTTTCATATCGAAACCATATAAAACATTATTAAACACGATTAAACATTATTAAATATTTCAAAATTAAGCAGACTTTCAGATCAAAACCATACTAAACCTGATTAAACATCAATCTGAAATAAAAGAAAGAAAGAACTTAAATAAGTAATACGTACTTATACATATATAATAATTTATTTACCTTTCTGGTCCATCGCTGAATAGAACACTGCATACGCTTGGTCGAATGCTACGTTCACCTCTGCTTTCCAGAACGCTGGATTAATATGTTACGTTGTTATGATAATGTTATTTATGGGGTCTTTTGCTGTGTTTTGACCCATCACCTGCTCGTTAAAGCTGTCGCTCTCTTCCGTCATGTCTCGAAGGCACTGACGGCAATTCAACTGTCAACGATATAGCGTGTTATTCCGAAAGCCGTGGACAGACGCAAGTACCTAACTTCATGATACTTCGGTTGCAGTTTGCGGAGGTCTGCAATCACCTTGCCCTTTGCGCGGCAGAGACAAAATATACAACATGCCGAGCCGTATGACAAAAAAATTAAGCTTAAAATAAGGTAAACAAAAAGAAAAAGTGTCTAACCAAACCCGTAACGAGTTCGCACGGTGTGACTGGGCCAATGTGTTAAGTCCGTTTGTGAGGTCTGTTGTCTTAGTCCGTCAGTGCGCATTCTCTGTCCGCCTGCCCTCACTCGCGCGCGCTCCCACCCATACCTCGCTCCAGCGGTTGGATATATGACTTAACCAAGCACTATCGTTCCCTTTTTTTTTTTTTAAATATATATAATATTTAATTGTTTTATTTTTACACACTAAAATCTTATTATAAATGGAAATATATTGAATATAATGCATACAATGTTCAAATGTTTGGTAAGCTGCCGTTTGCTCTATAGGTTACTTATTAAGTCTCTTTTTGTTTTATAGATGAGAACTTGCATAATTTCTTTGTTTCTCTTCAAACGAATATTAATAATAAATACAGAAGAATTTAATTAAAACTCATTTTAATCAAATCAGTTTATTTTTGATGCAATATATTTGTTATACTTTACAATTTTTCTCAATGTTATTTCTTTTTCTTTTTGTTCTTATTAAACAGTCATCATTATACCAATGAAGGAATTGTAGTTTGAAAATCTGAGCAATTTTAGCCATACATAATTAAATTTCTTATTTGAAAGCGTTTTATTAGCAACTTCTTGAGTCTTTATAAATAATCTTTACAATTTTTTTATTTCATTTTACTTAATTAATTTCTCTTCCAAACATACTTCTTTATCCGTGTACTTTTTTTTCTCTAATCCAATGGCGTTTACTTTGCCAAGTTGTTGTATTTGTGTTATTTTTTTAAAAAATCCTTTTCTTTTTTTTTTCTTTATTATAAAACATTATTTCCTGCTAAAACTTTTTATAATACCGTTACGAAAATCCAGTTCTTTCCGGATGATTGATTTTCCCTAATAATAAATTCTCTAGAGAGGGAAAAACCAAATGCATATTCGCGGCGCGTAAAGCAGCTGCCGGCCGAGGAGAACGATTACCGGAAAAACAAGTTAACGGATTAAAAATGAATCCGTCAATATGCTTGTAAAAATGTATACAAATAGACTATTTGCGAAAAGCAGAGTGAGTCGGATAAGAACATTTGGCTCGAGGCTACTCCTAAAATAAATTGTGAATAATCCTATTGCTAAGGAAAATAATTGTAAAGAAAAGAATTTTAAAGTGTATTTCTATTGAAAATAATATCCACGATCTAGTGGTACGAATCCTATTTTAGAAAAGCGAAATTCGTAGCAACTGGACATGAAGAGAAATGGTAAAATTAGGCGAACTATCAATGGAACAGCTCAAACTGGAGCTGAGGGAAAGGAACGTAATAGCAACTGGTGGTAAGCGTAATAAAAAAGAAAAGCTGCATCGCCGACTTTGGGAACAACTAGAGAAGGACGAAGAGGATCCTTGCGTATTTCAATTGTACGGCGATTCTTATGAAGTCTGCCCGACGGGCAGTATTGTGGAAGATATATGTGCAACCGATAAGAGGCAGGAGGCACGTACGTACGTTGAAGCTATAGCACGCTGGATGCAGCAAAGCTATGCAACCATACAAGAAATTGCAGAACAAGACCAAAGAGAACAAGAAAAACGTCAATGGGAAGAAAAGAAAAAAATCTACAGTAGTGGAAAAATGCAGCAAAAAAAAGGGGAAGATGGTAAGAGTATATCAAACACTGTTGTTATACAGTTTTTACAACAAATGCAATAAAAAATTCGGCAGATGAAACAAGGGCAGCAAATACAGTCAGAATTAGAATCAAAAATTGACGGGGCGGCGGAAAAGATTGATATAATTCAGGAAAAATCAAGACATCCTGAAAACACGTATACACGAAGTGTATTAATAAATTGATGGCGAAATTAATGCGCTAGAAGGGAAGCGAGGGTTGACAATGCGCTAAGCCAGTTTGATGTCAGACTGAATACATTGGAAGAAAAAGTTACTAAAGTAATAAGTCAATTTGATGCGAAGGTGGAAGACTTAGATAGGACGTTGAGCCAATTTGTAACCTTACAAAGTGAAGTCGGCGCTTTAAAACAACCAGCGGCTAAACGGCAACTTGGTGTTGGAGACAGCGCTTCCAAATTTCAAGACCCCATCTTTGATGACATCTCCAACATGCTACGTGAAGAATGTCCGACAGGGCTACAAATGCGGCAGGGACACTTAGTTGAGGTTGCCTATCAACAGTAAAGCAGGCGTACAGCATAAACGCCACATTAAAGGAGATAAATCGACAAAATTGCTGGATGACTATGGCAGGCAGAAACATGTAGAGAAGACCGTAATGACTTAAGAAAGTAAAAAAGATAGCAAAGAACGCATGCCTGAGGAGTAGAATGCTAAAGAAAATAATAATGAAGTTTTCGAAGGACGGCGTAAGTAGTGCAGAGCTGCCCGATATAAGATGAACAGTGAACAAATCGCAACGGAAAGCCCTACGGCAATTGCGTAGGAGAGCGTAGTTTTCGAAGATGGATGCCTAAGGAGGATACGATACGATACAGCAAAAACGGTTCACACATAAGAAAGCTTTTGGTCATCTCAAAAGCCAAGTTCGAAGAATTTATAGAAAAACACCACAGAGGATCAGGCGGAGAGCACTTGCACGTTACGAAAACTATGAAGGAGATTAAAGAAAGATTTTACTGGGTAGAATGCCGCAAATCGTTAGCAGCATAGATTCGTAGCTGTGAGGAAAATGGTAAGTCAAAAGAAGAGAGAAATAAGTTGAAAAGATAGGGGCGGCCAAAACGATTTACAGAACGAACTCAAAACGCAAGTGAGAAGTTGAGTGCCGGAAATTATCAGAAAGTGAGCTTTGATGACAGAGATCTGGTACAACTACGTAAGCCATCGCATAGTGATAGATTATCAGCAAAATTGCAATCTAATTGGGAGGAACCATACAAAGCCATCACGAGGATAACTGGTGGAGTCTATCGCATCCAGAAACATCAAAAAGGCGAAGCTACAAGTAAGGTGGCACACAAAAGCAGACTGATAGCTCTTGGAAATGACTTTGTTCGGGACGAACAAGATTAAATGGAGGGCAGTGTTACGAAAATCCCAAATCTAGTTCATTCCGGATAATTGATTTTCCAAAATAATAAATTCCCTAGAGAGGAAAAACCAAACATACATTCACGAGGCTTCATGTAGCTGCCGGCCGACGAAAAAGATTAGCGGAAAAGCAGACAGGAGAAAACCAATTACACATTCGAAGGCGCGTCATGCAGCTGCCGGCCGAGGAAAATGATTACCGGAAAAACAGGTTAACGGATTAAAAATGAAGCCATAAATATATACTGAGTATATATTTTTACAAGCAACATATATTCAATATATATTCAATACATATTTTTACAAGCAACGCCAGTAAATGGCGTTTCCAACGAATTGTTCGGATTGCTATCGCTCTGTTTAGGTTTCCCCCAACTTTTAATGTTTAAGGCCAGCTTATATACACGATGTTTTCACCGAAGTGTTCATTCATTCAGTGCTTCATTTCTGGATAGTTTTCCCATGAAGATCCATGCTTGAGCATATGTGATTTACTTCTGGATCCGCAACCTAAGACCCCTTGGATTCAATAGTTTTAATGTGTAAGATATAAGGATTATAGGCATTTATCTATACTACTTCCTTTACACATAACACAAAAAGACTTTATATCCTTATGTCTATCTAAATAGAACTTTTCACTATTGACTTTCAGGTCCATCGCCCCCGGTTTTCAAATGGGGACCCCGATGGAGACAACGGGCAGGCCAGGATAAAGAGTGGCCTAGGATGTAATATCATCCCGTTCGGTAAGTAGATGTTGTCCCTCCGTCGGTCCGGTCTGTGGTTTGGGTGAGATAAAACTTGAAGCCCTCCATTTCCCTCGAACTAGCAAGCTCATCAATAAAACTTGCGTTCGTCCTTTACTGGCTCCAATCCTTTTTAGTGGGCATCCAACTTAAAAATTAAATTTAGAGAGACATAACGATATACAGACGCATATATAACAATTTCCTAAATAGCGTACAACTAATTTCTCCTTGGATTTTAATTTAGAACCCAACACAGTTAGACGCCACACTCAAACAACTAAATGAAAATTTAAATAAATGTATGAATGCGCTACGCAACCGATATATATACCGAGATCTTCACGCTGTATCGTGGAAATTAATAAATAATTTTCAAAAAAAATTATTTGCAATCGAGGAAATTTCATTCCTGTGTTTATTAGAGAATTATGGAGCAAGATTCTCTCAAATAAATAAAAAAACTAAAGATGATGACAATCCAGGCTACTGAAACTAACTTATTTTTTGTAGGGAAAAAAATTCCATTGAACAAAAAGTTTGCGGTTTTTGACTCCCTGTGAATTTCATCTGAAAAATAAGGTAAAGTTAATGTTGAAAGAATCTTCTACGTCTTAACCAATCCATGAACTATTCTTAAACAAACATTATTACATAATAATAAAAATAAGTATATAAAATCATCCATCATGAACACAAACGGCAAACTACATGCTCAACTACATATAAACTTGTGCAATCACAAAACTTTATTTTGACATTTGGGTGCATAACACGTCACTTAAACGACATTCATTGATTTGAGAGTTTAGATAAAAAAACTACGATTTCATTGAAATGTTTTATTCATTTCTCTGCACAACGCGTTCATTTCATTGATAAAAGACAGAGTTGCTTTCAATAAATGCAAATTCAAGTATCCCCGACCATGAAAAATTTCTCCGATCATGAAAAATATCCCAGACCATGAATTTCCCCGACCATGAAAAATTCCCGGAGAGATTGGCATCAAAGCTTAGAAATACAAAGATTTTGAAAAAGGTCTGCCGAAGGAGAATTAACATTTTATATGTTACATAGGATAGGGGTGGGGTATGTGTGAAGTGGAAACATTCTCTCCTTTATCATGTAGTTATAAGCGTACTCAACAAAGGGCAAAGAGGAAGTACCTTAAGATTAGACGAGTTACATTGAAAATCACCTTAAATTAATTTACTTACTTTATAATTAAATAAATTTTCCATCAATTGTTATTATTATCATCAGCTAAATATCGAATTCAAATTGTTCATTTTACTTATTAGCAGCGATATGTACATACATACATTCACTGCGGTAAATAAGTAATAAGTACCCCTGATCGCACTGGCTAAAACGTTAAGTTTTTCCTTCACATTGAGGCGTTTGCAAAAACACTAGGCTATTCGGAAGTGCCTACGCATTAAACATGTAATGCAGTTAGAAAATTATTTAAACTATAGAAACGAGGAGAGCGACAAAAGAAGGACAGAGAAACTGACACATTTAAAGAAAGACGAACTCTACACGACGTCGTCCAATCAAAATGAATACTTTGCACGCTGTTAATATACAATGTCCTCGGGCCAACGTATTTCCAATAACTGAACTCTTTCCACGTTACACATACCGCTTTCTGTTGCGCATATTAAGCTAAATTTAATGGAGAACGACCAACAAACAGACCACATCACATCCGAATGAAATTCGTTCGTTATTCAATTTGAGGCGTTTTGGCTACCTGTTCTCCTTCATGTTCAAAAGAGTTAGAAGAAAAATATAAATTGCCACAACGTTGGAGATAATTCCTATCGAATACGCCTAGAAATTCCGAATATCGCGAACAAAATTCTCAATGATTGCTTCGTACAATGTAAAATCCGTCGTGAACAAAATCACAACACGACTGATCTTTCGTCGTATGTACGTAATCAAATGTTCCTAAGCTAACTTTTGAGCAAAATGCCAATAACGGGATTGGAAAAATGTTCCTCATAAATGCGCTAGAAAAAACTGGTAAAACCGCCCAGCGACTCGATCACAAAATGACAAAACCTTAATTTTTAATTTGTCTGGTATTTGTGCGACATTGCTACTTGATGCATAGAGGAAAAATTGAACGAATTCCTACCAAAAATAAAGTCATGGTGAGACTAAAGTATTACTACGTTATCTAAACAAATTTTTTATTAATATGGGATTTTCTACGCTATAAAGGCGTCTTAACTTGCGAGAACATAGCAAAAAAAACTCATATGTTAGTGAAAAAAAACTCGAAACTTACTAAAGATTCTCTAGTTTCAACAGGAGGTTCAGCAGCGTAAAACTCATTTTTTAAAGCAATTGGCTACGTAAGAATGTTACTACACTATGAAAAATCAAGAAAATGTAACGAAAGACTTTTTTTTTTATTCGTTATCACTCACCTCACATTATTACGAACATAGTTCACTGCGGTATATGAATACATATAGCATTCTATAGAAATTAAAATCATCGTCGACAGGTACGTACAGCTAAAGTCGATCTTAATTGGTCAGATTAATTAAAACTCGAAAGCAAATTTTGCCAAAATTTTAACCTGTAGCAAAAATGCTTTCGTTTTCTTACATTTTTCACAAAACATTTTTCCTGAGCTGGTAGATCATCTAAATGTAGGCAAGTTGGTTTACCGCCAACCTTGTTAGGAAAATAACAATTATTCAACCAACTGTTTTCATCAATCTTTTCCAAAAAGCCAAACTTTATTTCATTGATTATGGACAATTACATATACACATAGTAAGCAAAGATATATACCAAGAAGCTGATGTAGTGTGTGTTCAGTGTGATTGCATATCGTTATATGCATCCACTTTGAAGTGTGACGAAATCAGCATAATTCTTTCGTTAAAAGAAAAATAAAAATTATGTCACACTTCACTTGGCTGAGTATTGCCTTTCGTAATGCAATGCAATGCCAGGCGCTGCCAATCAAAACAATTATCATTTTTGTTGATGTAAGCATAATTTAGTATAAGGACTTATGTGTAAATAGCCGAATAAAAACTGAATAAAGTAATTGTTTTATGCAGTTCAATCAAAGCGTATCAACTCGTTGTTGTAAAGATAGGCGTCCTATCCGCCTTGTAACTTTAGTTAGAGACTGTCTCATGCCGAGCCTAATTGGCATTTTTTAGAGACTGCTCGACTTGGCGCCCTGAAGCCGAGCAACATAGGCAGATACACCAACAGCACTTAGTCACACTTTGAAAAGATAGCTGTCTCTGTTTTCAAAATTTTCCTTAACAATATTAATAATTTTTTTTGTAATTACTAAAAATATTGAACGGTTTCTCCATATATGTGTTCATTCACTTCGTTTATAGTGTAAAATAATCATACATATATGCATATAAGTAACAAATTTGTATATTCACGCTCGCATGCAAACAAAGTTGTTCATATTACATATATATACATATATATGTTATATGCATATACATTCAAAAACGTACGTCTAAAAAAGAAGCAGTGGCGAATATCATACAAATTAATACAAATACGTTGCTGTAGTGCCTCCAATATGAATAACGGGGTTGCAGAATAGATATTCAATTTTAATTAATAAATGTTGTGGGGGGGGGGGGGGGAGAACGTATTGTACTGACATGGAAACGGAATGGAAAGTAGGTTAAGTTGACATGTCAGCGTCTCCGTCGAAAAGGTCGCTGTAGAAATTTTGCGTGAATAATTTGTTCTTACCAGCAGAATAACCTGTACTTACGTGGTTGCGTAAATTTGAAGTGCAACGAGTGGGCACACGTGAATAATTCAAATTGAAGTTTGATTGTCGGATGAAAGATTGGATTCATTACAGCTTGTAAGTTGTTGACTGTAGTTGAGAACTGGTGATTCTGGGAGATTTAGTTTATTAGATTTTGGCATACGTGTTGTTGTTTTAATTTTTTCAATATTTGTTGTTGGTTTGTTTTTTCAATCTTATCTTTGGCGGGTAATGGAAGTGATTTAGCAATGTAATTTTTGGTTGATGGTAGAACGGGTTTTTCATTGGAAGGAGTTGGAATTAAAGGCTTATTAGGCTCGATTCGCGAGGCGACAACAGCATTAGTATTGCTTTTGCTAATTCTTTGGGTCCCAGATGGATTAATTTCCCGGTACTTGCGTCGCGCTTCACCCATGCTACAGTAATTTTCTGTTTTCATTTTTAGTATTTCACGCATTTGTATAAAACGTGGGCATTGCTTGTCTAACGCCGAGTGTTGATGGTTGCAATTTAAGCAGAAGCTTCGCGTACAGTTTTCAGCACAATTTCATCTTCCGGCACATGCTTTAAGCATTGGGCATAAACTACGCCTTTAAACGAGTTCACTTTGTCATGCAGTTTAGCGGATATAGCACATAAATTAACTAATCATTTCGATTTTATGAGCTTTTCGGTTACGCGCGGATTGCCAGCAAGGACAAGTAAATTCCCATCGCGTAGAATCGATATAAGGTCTATATATGTTGTAATGCTATCTAGTGCTTTTTTAATAGCAAAAGGGCTAATTTGCGAAATTGTTATGGAAGGATCAGTTGGAGAAATCGCAACATATTTTTTGTCAATAGGAATGACGCTACTGATTGGCAACACCGGAAAGTCGAAATTTTTAATTTTTTTTTCTTTGGTGGATACGTCCGCTAATAGATGAAATCTATTTGAGTTTTTATCTGGCGACCATTATGCCTTATGGTTGTCTATTATTTAGTAAGTTGTGAAATAACCACTCACTTGAAAAGATTTGGGAACTGCTGAGGATAATGACAGTTGTTTTCAATATCTTATTTTTATTTTTCTTTTGTTTTCTTTTTTTTTTTTAAATGTTTTTATTATATTTACAGAAAACAAAAGCAAATATGGTACCTGCGATGATCAGTTTTTGCAAAAATACAGAAAGCACACGACTAAAACACACAAAAACACCGAAAACAATTAAGAAATCGCAGACGGAGAACAAAACACGCACTACTCAGAACGTAAGTCGATGTCTACTGATTATTGAACTTAAGACAGATATAATTAAATGGACGCAATAATATCGCAGTAAATCAATGAATTCAATAACTTTTGCTTTAGAAATTGTTAGCAACTAAGTAGGCACCAACGAGATTTCCAGGGAAACTATGAAGGAATTTCAGACGGGCCTCCTTTTAAAAGTATTTGTAAAAAAATTTTTAAAAATGCACTCACGTGTAATTCCTTCAAATTATTTATTATTTTCTGAATTTTTTAAATGAATTTGCACTCTTTTTTTGTGTTTTCAACTATTACTTCTTTTTTGTTTTGGGATATTGAGTTAAGATGGATCTACCCAATAAATTTGTGGCTTATGTGTCCAAATAAGAAACAGTAGCAATTATTGTCAAAAAATATACATAAAACCGAACAAAAAAGTACGGTCGTGATAGCCAAAGCCTCTATTGAGTGTAATCAAACTTTGGCTGAAAACAAAAAAGGAGTGTTATAGCAATAGAAACTGTTTGAACGCAAAGAAAAAAATAAAATAATTTATCATGCATTAAAGGGATAAATTCGCTTTTCTAATTAAGCAAGTTACTTCCCCAAAATGATCTCTTTGCTGCAAAGAGATCGAGGAGTCCATCATACAACTTGAGGAAGCTAAAAGAACTCCTAATACCATCAAACGGTGCGATTAATTCTCACACCAAAGATGCCCTTACGCTAAAGCAATGCCGAGCTCGAGCTAAAAAGTTGCTTAATACTTTAATTAATAATGATGACGAGAAATTAAAGTCAGCAACTAAGTTCAACGTCAATCTAATAATGAAACAATGCTCATCTCATAGATTTCGATTTAACGTATTTAGATATATTCAACATTTACTTGTAATCCATACATCATCAGCGAGCCAAATGTACAAAATATCAATTCCTTGTAGCGCTATATTCTCGTTTAATTTTACAGTGAAACGGAAACAGAACTTGAATTATTTATATAAGTAGCGCGCTTTCGAAGGAATTATTGTTTGGAAAAACCCACTGTTTTAGCAGACTAGAATCAACAATTAATAATTGAGTGAATCCGACCTAAAAGCTCTGTTCTAAAATTAAAATGAAGAGAGTCTGTGTGAATTGGGACCTTAGAAGGGCTTTGTTTATTTTGGGAGAATTTTCGGAAATTGGCAGAAATCCAATTTAACAATTCTTGATAATAAATGGCAAAAAAACCCCAATATATCGAAAATCAATGACAACGATGAAACTACGTATCTTTTGTTAACGGCCGACTACTGGCGGTTTGAGTGAAGGCAAACGTAGACATGAGTTTTCATTGGAGATGACCTCAGAGATATTTTTCAATTCTGAATTTTGATGAAAATACCACGTCTGGTCTACGTATTAATTCCAATAAAAGCAATTGCAGAGGGATACTTAACGCACTGCAAAAGTCCGATAAAGGAACATGTACAAGCACTGAGAGGGCGATTAAAGACCAATACAAAGAACTGGCGGGAAGAGTAAGCACAGAACTGAATCGTGCAGTGTCCGCTGAAAAGGTGAAAGGGACCTTGCGATACGTTAGGCAGTGTGTGCAACGAATTGAAAAAGGTTCGTCTTTCCGTAAGCATATCGACATACCTATGGTATGCGCAAGAACTAGGATATATGCGGGCCGCCGAGACGTTTACAAAACAAATCGACCGTGACAGGAGACTAACCGAAATGATACGTTCCGAGATGTAGTGGACTGACGCGACTAAAACGCCAAGTGTGGAGAGAGCGCCAAGTGTAGAGAAATTCACTCTCCTCTAGTGATAAGTTTGTGTTCATCATATTTGTGCTATTTTATCCTTATTTCTATTTAATTTTAGATAAAAAGTATACGCCGTGCAATGCCGCCCCTAATTAAATGCCGCCTATTACCGCATCATTGCTTCCTCGTCCCAAGATAATTATAATGTTACATAGGCATATTTATAATTATTATTCTATTTTAGATTAGATTACAAATCAAATCCAACTCACACTGCTCATCGCCTTATATCGATGAAGATTCGCTGCATACCGAAGGTAGGTTTGCATTTATCTTTAGTTATTATTATAACAATTTATTCATTTCTTTTCATTTCACGCATCGCTTCAGCAGAATGCGATACTTTCATAGGCCAAATGGTAAGTTTGTGATCATCTTTATGTACAAAATTCATTAATCGCGACATTTTTCTTTTGCAGATATCAGCACACCAGCAGTGATTTTAAGTTCAGTTTATAATGGTGTAGGCCTAAAGGGGAGCAACACGCCTATCACCATACCTCAAAGTTGATGTGGAAAACCGTGCCGTGAAGAGTTACAATACTCGTTAAAGCAATAGATAATATTTGCCAAAGGATAGCCTACTAGAAGTGATTTGCACTATCTATTTCACGACATTTGTCATTGCAGCATATGAAGAAGCTAGAAAAGAAATTATAACACAAAAAAAAGGTCAAAACGAGAAATTGAAAACTTAAACGTGCTCATATACTATAATAAATGCATGTGGTTTGCATTTTATTTTGTATTACATCTTCTTGCATTTATTTTTTATGATTTCTAAGCAATTAAGGAAATATATGTTCATATATATTCTACTCTCGTCACTATTCTAAAACGGAAACCCAGTTTTGTCTATATAAAAGGTTGACAAGGAAATAATTTTGGTTTTTTAGTGTAGGACCGAATTCAATTAGCAACAGAATGCAATTCTCATTTAGAAATGCATAATTGCGGTTACGTCAGCATAACCAACTCAACATATATTGCTTCGACATAGACAGCCATTTTTCCTTTACCTGACGGATATTTAACTCTCTCCGGTTTTCTGCTGTGCTTGTTTATCTTTTCTTAATATTCGGTTGACAGTGACGCACATTTATTCTTGTCTTACGCGTATCTGTGCTCTATTAAATGTCTTGTTTTTTCCGCAAATCGTTTGTGATCAATGCTGACATTTCTTTCGCGCCGATTCGCAATTTTTTTTGCCTTTGCAGGTGACGTCATTTTTCTATTTCGTTAAAGAGCTTGGATAGCACCTTATAGATGATAGCAGGTTGGGAGCCATCGTATATTTTGGCTTGCACTTTAATTATTTTTACAATTTTTTTTGTGTCCTATACCACTTCTGGTGTAGGGTGTACTAAGTTCGTGGGAATGTATATAATATCCGGAAGGGCTTACGATACTAGATACAGAAAATTGAAATCGGAATCTACCGATAGATGGGATTACCGCTTTGCGTAGAGAACATGAAAGGATCTTGTCCCTGCATCATACTGTGAATGAAAAGTGAATCTATTTTGAGGATCAAAGACTCGAAAATTAATGGGTTGATCCAGGTTTACCATTCTTGTCGGCCGGTATAGCATCGGGCCTCCGTGTTTAATGGGACCGGTAAAATGGGATCTCTTGTTAGTTGCTAAGATTTGGTAAAATGTTTAATAGCAAAGGCTAAAGACAGTTCATAGATTTTAACTGTTCTCTGTTCAAAAAACTACCAGAATTTCGAAAGAGGCAAAATGTTGGAACTGTTAACTAGCAAGTGCTACCCAATGCGACTGACTCATCCGGCTCAAGACCTTCTAATTGCCATTTATTTCCATCGATGGAATATGGTTTTGCTAAATACCGTTTTGCTTCTTACCAAAATGTTCGAAAATGGTTCGATGGCAAGTTTGGTCCAAAAAAAACCATAGTTGTTTTGGCGTGACATCCACACATTGCCAGGCAGAAGGGGCCAAACCTGCAGTAGCGGTAGGCAACATTTTTTATCATTTCTGTTCACAAGGTGTGATATTTCTATACAAAAACTCTAGTTTCAGTTATACGTAGTTGATAGATCCACCTCTGTCCGTCTAATGTTTGACTATGAATTTTGAGATATTGTGACGACATTCGGTACATTGACATATTTCGGTTCAGAAATGAAATTTTGGGTATAGATTATATCATGTCATAGCGTTTGCACGGCTAGTCCCCTGTCTTTAAAAGCAAAAATCGTTATCTGAAAAAAATTTCAAAATTTCTGAAGGAATTCTGAAAAAAATTTCAAAAAAGATTATACTAATCTAGTAGTGGTGTAGTGTGCAAATTGCTGGTCGTGTCCAATTGTAACTCTTATTTCTTTAACAGACGAGTTTGTCAAGTTTACTAAAATAAACTTCGCTTCCTGAAAATGGCTCCATAACATGGTCCAATCTTTTTCCCTGGCCCTTTTGAGATTTGCAGTCAGATAGTAGCCGTTGCGGGGCAAATCGCGAGGGCATTTATCAATATCATTATAGTCATCAGCGTGTGACACATAAATTTACTCCATTGTAATTAAACGCGGTACCCCTTGAAACATAACTTTCTCATGTCCAGATTTTCATGCAAAAGATGCACTGCTTTTTGGTTGACAATGTCAACTATCTTGTGCAACACTATTTTTCAATTATTGAAAATATTTAAATAAATAACTAATGGAAATTTATGACATTTTCCGAAAATATTACAAAAGCACATAAAACATATTGACAGGTGAGATATGCTATAAACTATATATATTCGTGATCAACGAGAGTACAAAGATCAAAGGGAGTACAAAGATGAAGAAACTTGCAAATAAATAGCTAGATGCCCGGCAGAGCGAAGAATTTGTCAAAAGAACGAACAAGTGAGTGAAAATGGGAAAACACGACGGAAACCTGCAAATTGATAAACGGGAGAAACGAATGGCATAAAGTGAAAAAATCCAGCAGATAAACTAACACATAAACAGCCCAATGAAATAACTATTGGACTGATGGATCGATAAACGTTCGCTCAAGTGGAACCCCAAGCAACCAGAGCTACAGACGAAACGGGTGACACACGAAAGAATAAACAAAGATAACCTTGGAAAGCTTGATATGTGGCATATACGAATACTTGGGCAGACAAATAAAGGTATGGATAGGCACAGCGATGGACAAGTTATTTATTTATTTATTTTTATTTATTCAGTCTAATTCTACTTATACATGAAACTCAAGTAAACAAATAACAGTCGAGTTCAATTGGCACTTAAAGCAAAACTTATATTAAATTAATAATAAAACTTAGTATAAGTACTGTAAAAGAAATAAGAAGGAAAAAAAGAAAAAAAGCATGTACACAACCAGCATAGAGCCCCACTTACAGCCGGTACAAGACCAAATTGCAAATGAACCCCTAACCCATCGCAAACATGCATAAGCCTGGCAACCGATGATACTTAACAACAATTCAACAATAATGGACGTCAAAGAGTCCGATAACGAGAATAAGGGATAGACATCATTTAGGTTCTTGCAAAGAACTATGAGCGGGTTAAACAGATCATAATTATATATATACTGACTAAGCTTAACCAAGATAAAGTGCCTAGAGAAGCGCTTAGGGACATTAAAGCTTATTTCACCAAGTAATGAAGGCGAATCATTTGTTACTTTGATTACAAAGAAAGCGGCAAGAACAAACCTACGTTTCTCAAGAGACAGTAAGGACAGCAGAAGCAACCTATTTTCATAGGGAGGAAGAGAGTCAATCCCAATCCAAGTTTCTAAGGGCAAACAGCAAGAATTGCTTTTGAACAGACTCAATTGAATCTGCATAGCACCTATATGAAGGAGACCACACAACCGAGGCGTACTCGGATATAAGTCTAACCAAACACATGTACAGCCTTTTCGAAATATAGGGATCATCAAGCATCTTGGACCACCTTTTTATAAAACCAAGCGCGGACCTAGCTTTGCTTATTGAGAGCTCAATATACAAGTTAAAACGTAACCTATGGTCATGTAGAACGCCTAAATCTGTGATCGAATCGACGTCACGACGAATCTAAGAAATAACAGGTAATGAATGACTTTCTTCTTGAAAAAGAAAGCTTCTTATATTTACCCAGATTTGGTTTCAGATGATTCAAAGAGCACCAAGCAACAAAATTATCCAAGTCACCTTGAAGCTGATGTGATTGCGATTCAACAGAGAAGGAAGAAAACAGTTTCACAACATCCGTATATATTAAGGTCTGGCTGGAATTAACCACCGAGGGAAGATCGTTAATGTATAAACTAAATAAAATGGGACCTAAATGGCTGCCTTGAGGTACGCCAGATATAACGGGGAATTCATCCGAGGTGATAAAGTTGAACAAAACCCTGAAGGATCTATTGTGCAAATAAGAGCTTATCCATTTCACTAAATAGAAAAGGAAGCCAGAAACTTGGAGTTTAAAGATAAGTAGGTTATGGTTAACCATATCAAATGCTTTGCTTAAATCAGTGTATATCACATCTGTGCGAGAGCCACTAGAAAAAGCCTTGAAAACATGACAAGTAAACTCTAACAAGTTAGTGACTGTAGATCGCCCTTTCCGAAAGCGGTGCTGGTGCGGAGAAATATACGAATTAATGGCAAAGGCCAAATGCTGAGTCACAATTCGCTCGAACAACTTGGACAAGACACTCAACTTGGCTATGCCTCTGTAGTTCTCAACAAATTGTCTACTTCGACTCTTGTGGACAGGAATAAGAAAACTACTCTTCCAACACGAAGGGAAAACACCTAAATTCAAGGATAGGTTAAAAGTCTTTGAGATCACACCACATAACTCGATAGCGCATGATTTAAGTACACATGATGAAACTCCATCAGGCGCTATATTTTAGAGAGCTCAACCCTTTAAAAACATTATCTTCAGCAATAACCAAATTAGGAATTGAAACCAGTTATAGGGTATGGGTTGTTTGCGGATAAATCAGAATTAGCAGTCGAAAAGTTTCGAAGGAAGTACTCAGCGAACAGATTGAGAGATTTCAAAATCATCCGAGGAATCAGACCCTTTAAAAGAAACAAGCGAATGATGTGTGGAAATTTTCCTTTTTGAGTTAACAAATTTAAAAAAGCATTTAGGATTAGCGAATAGAGGGGATTTAATGAACTGAAGGTATCTGCAATAATAATGGTGGTTGAGGGAGTTAAATCTGTGCCTTGCCACGGAGTACGCGAAATAGTCAAGAGCAGAGCCACTGTTCGAATATTTCTTGAATAGCGTGCTTTTTCTGTTCTTGTAATATGTATTTGTCCTATTAAACCACGGGGGACGCCTGCTTCGAGCTCGGCACTGCTTTATCGGAACAGATGCAGCAATAGCTAGATTTACTGTATTGTAGAACGATGACAATAAGCTTTCAATACTTCCAGTTGAGAAATCAAGCCTTATATATCCTTATATCCTTTCGTTCTTTTCACATTTGCTTTCAATTTTACACAAAGTCACAAAAAACATTTAAACACTTGGCGATCAAACAGACCATCCCCGCTTTAAGAGCAAAAGACTATGGCGGTTACCTGCAGGCATGCAGACAGACCTCGGACTTTTTCTCTCTCTCACTATTATAATATTTGCAATTACGTAATAGTAATAGTGAAAAAGAGTAATCTAAAGAAAAATTACTCAGTATTTTATAGATTCGTCGTGACGTCGATTCGATCACAGATTTAGGCGCTCTACTTGACTATAGGTTACGTTTTAACTTGTATATTGAGCTCTCAATAAGCAAAGCTAGCTCCGCGCTTGGTTTTATAAAAAGGTAGTCCAAGATGCTTGATGATCCCTACATTTCGAAAAGGCTGTACATATGTTTGGTTAGAGTTATACCCGAGTACGCCTCGGTTGGGTGGTCTCTGCCATAATAATGGTGGTTGAGGGAGTTAAATCTGTGCCTTGCCACGGAGTACGCGAAATAGTCAAGAGCAGAGCCACTGTTCGAATATTTCTTGAATAGCGTGCTTTTTCTGTTGTTGTAATATGTATTCGTCCTATTAAATCACGGGCGACGCCTGCTTCGAGCTTGGCACTGCTTTATCGGAACAGATGCAGCAATAGCTAGATTTACTGTATTGTAGAACGATGACCACAAGCTTTCAATACTTCCGGTTGAGAAATCAACCCTCATATGTGAAAGACGATGTTTTAGCAATACAATATTGATTTTATGAAAATCATAACATTTATTTAAAAAAGTTTGATTTGGCACATTAAGGCAGTTCAACGAACCATCATTCTTATGATGAAAGGAAATGCACATTGATGGATGATAAGGGTCCCCAGGTAAACTAAAAGGTGGGCAAAGATTTACGTTAATCCCGGGAAAGTTGGCAAAGCACAGATCAAGCAGTCTACCATTACAATTAGGGGTACGATTATATTGACCCAAATTATGATCAAACAATTCACTAAAGAACACAACAGCCCTATCAAACGTTGAAGTAGGAATCAAACAGGCAGAATTATCACTCTTACACCAAGTGACTTGAGGCAAGTTGAAGTTACCCAATGCAACGACCAAATCGGTGGGTCTAGATTGCTTGGCCACTTCACAAATGAGGGCAGCGTGATTCTTGTAAATGGAGATATCAGAATTTGGGGGAATATAGGAGCAGGTTATAAATAGATGTTTATTAGGCATTTTCGCACGAAAGGCGATAAATTCAACGTCAGGAGAAGTGGGAAATTCTATTAAATTGGACGGGATTGACGCAGATATGGCAATTAATACACCACCACCAATGCGGTTCACTCGATCCTTTCTGAAGACTTGGAAAGAATTGTGAAAAAGTTCCGACGAATGAAGATCGGGTTTTAGCCAAGTTTCGGTGAAGGCCAAATAGAAAAACTACGTGCTCACTGAATAATAAAAAAGTAGAACGAATTTTGAATTTAGGCCCCTAACATTATGTTAAATGAGAGATAATGGACCTGAAGAAACGTTTAGTTTTTTGAAGGCGACACGACTATTGCTTTGGTATTACGGGGACGACCTCGATGGATAAGTTCCTTAATTAAGGATCCTACTGGCCACAGTGGTTTGTTTAACAACATATCACTGTTTTCAGTCGTAACTAGTATTTTAAAAGAGGAGATTGCCCTAGATTGAGAAGGAGTCAGTTTGAAAATGCTAATGCACTTTAAGATGCCTGATGAGACTTTCCTGCCAGATAACTTTTTATGTTATCCACCGATGTTTCAGGTGCCAGTGTTGACACAAATGCCGTCAAGCAAATTTCATTACTTGAAACAGGAGGGTTCACGGTTGGGGAGTATATAGATGGCGTTAACGCCCTTGCACCAACAACTTGTGAGACTTGCCCAGTCTGCTGACAAGCGTTCACATTCGAACAGCAAGGGGGAGAGGATGATTTATTTTTCTCTTTATTATTTAGGCGATGGCGCTTGATTAGAGTGAGTGGCGGCCCTGGGCGGAGATACCCTCGCCACTTCAGCGTAGCTTAAAACGGAAGGACACTTGCCGGTTTGTTTGTAACTATTTTGTTACCAACAGACTTAGCAATATCGGAAACATTAACGTTCATTTTAAAGTTAGAAGGAGCGGTAACTTGTACCAACGAATCAGATTTAGAGGAACTCAGAGGTGACGTCCCACACGCCACGCTACGAGTTGTTATTTTTCTGGCTTGGGAAGAAGACGAGCGCTCAATAAAACGACGCTTATCAAACCTAGACTTAATTAGCTCAAACTTCTCTCACAGGAGTCGAGATTTCTACTCAATTTGTAAAAATCAATGTCCCGCTGCCTGCAGTCAGGACATGACCATCTTAAGCCTTTAGAAGGGTCAGCAACTGCGTCAGCAGCACGACCGATAATACCGACACACTTTGCACGACCAAAGCGCTCGCAGACCCAACAAGAAACGAATCTATCCGATTCCGGGCCTGTTTTTACGCGACATGGTGTATATAAGCACTCCATGTCAAGTGAATTATTACGACAAAAAAGAAAAAAAACTCAAAAGAATCCACTACACTAAGTTTATCTACAAATTTAAGAAAGAGAAAAGCTGTTAACTCCAAAGCAAGAAAAAAACAAAAAAAACTAGAAAGACAATTACTGTTGCGAGCACAAGTGCTTATCGCAAGAACCAAAATGAAAATCACAAAATTTTAATGTAATTAATGTAATTCTTACACTTTTACACCTTCAGTAATTTTATATTTTTACAGATACTTAGCTTTAAACGCGTATAAAACGATAAGAAAAATTTAAGCAATAGGACAATCAAAAGCGTACGATCTCGCTACCACTTCCTCCTCACTTCAATCACCGTTAACTGAACCGTCATCAGCATTTGAAGAGTGTTCTTCATTTTTTTTTTATTTTCCAAGTCGTCGACTTCGTTTCCTTGTTCTTTATCTGAAGTTCCTTCTTCCGTTGCTTTTTGTTCTTCATCTAAAGTTTCTTTTTAGCACTCCTCCGCGGATTAACATTCAATTCCTTTCTGTTGCATATCATTATCATTTAGACGATTTTTGAAATGATTCCTAAAAAAGACTAATGAGCAACAAAGCAAGAGGTAGCTGATTCCACTTGCTCCTTTATCGCAGCACGCTGCTTCTGTAATTAACTGAAGTTATTCAAACTTATTAATTAATTTACAGATCATAGCTTGCCTTCGGCAAATGGTTGATTCTCTTTTCTAAGCGGATTCCAGCGATTCATGCTTCACCCATTCCAAAATTCTTTGTGTACGCCGCTGATGTTGATTAGTCTTACGACTTCCACGGATTTTACCTAAGCTGTACGCGAAGAAATTTTGAAGTAACTTACGCGATATGAAGAGGGCGACGAATAAAGGTAGTTTCTCTTTACTTAAGGAACTGCGAGTAATAAGCTTTTCTACACAAGATGGGGGACAATCAATATTCTATATGTCAGGCTTGTTAAAGTCAAAATCAAGTAAGAGAATTTCTAGGCTGTTTACAAGAAAAGGACTATGCATGTAGAAAATTGGCAAAGAACAGTGCAGAAGTCGACTAACCCACAGGTTTTCAAACGGCTAATGGCAACAACGTGCTCACATCTGAAAAAGGGAGAAAAGGTGTGAAAGGCCTCCTAAACGAAAATCATCAAAGTGAAAGTGATGGTGATGTTGAGGATAATTTGCTTTGTATAAAAAATAGTTATTTCTAAAAAGCAAAGCATGCTGTCTGAAAAAAAGACTTTTAAGACATCTTTGACAAGCAGGAAAGAAGAAGGAGGTTATCCCAG
Organism: Glossina fuscipes; assembly: GCF_014805625.2. Taxonomy (NCBI): domain Eukaryota; kingdom Metazoa; phylum Arthropoda; class Insecta; order Diptera; family Glossinidae; genus Glossina; species Glossina fuscipes. The sequence continues at coordinate 2,772,899 of NW_023998564.1, forward strand.
ATGGAGCGGCAAATTGTCAGCAGATGAGAAAAAGTCGATTATAAAAGTTGAAGAAGAGAAAAGTGAATGGGTTCTTACTCAAGATAATACAAAACAGTTTGCATGTTTATGATGGATGATACACTATTGTTAACCCTTGATGCTGAATCGGAACAAACCGTTTTAAAATCTCAAAATACTTGGCAACATTTAAACATCGGGCATTCGACTTCGGTTGGCAGGATTCGACTAAACGTTACGTCGGGTCGACCAACTTTTATATCTGGTTCTTCCAGCACTTGTATTTGGAAGAAACCACAAAAAGGGAATAGATAATGATCAATGTAATCTCAGACAGTACAAAGACAACTTCATTGCTAGAAAATGTGACTTATAAATTACAATTCTTATAAACTAACTCAGAATTATTGAGTTATAAATAAAGTCATAAAAATGATGCACTTGCATTTTTTGCGTTCATTTACTTCCATCAATATGAATAGCTTGAAGTGTGCCACAAAAATGCAATATAAGCAAATTAATATAAACAACGACGACACACTTCAAGGTACGGATTATGTAACAAACGATATTATTGTCTGTGGTCAGTTATACGAAACAACTACACTTGAATGTGCAAAGCGAGAGTAACTATCAAGCGAAAATATATGTTCAAATTAAACTTAACAGATTATGAATGAAATAGAATATTTTTATTTAAACTAAACAGTTGTTATTTTTAACGGTTTTCTGATTGTTTGCGATTCCTTTTCCTTGGTCGCTTTTGCTCTTCTATTACAACATCGTATAAATACATGCCGTAACCGTCTAATTTATTTCGCGGATGCTCTGCCCGCAAAATAACCAAAATCTCACCCAGGCCTTTAAAGCGATCTGAGTCATTTAGATTCGATTGACCCTTGGTCGAATCCAACCGTCGTTTCTCCACTGCCATATAAGTGGCATAAATATGAAGGAATCTGGGAACTCCAGAACTATAGTATGAGCATTTAATTTTAAACTCAACGTTTTCAAAAACAATATATAATGAATGTTTGTAATAATTGAACACATACAAAACTGGAACCTCCACTTTTTTGACGCGAAATTTTAACTAAATGTCGTGGGTTCAAATCTCAAGTGCGGTAAAATAATTTTACAAGTTACCCTAAAATTAGACCGACATAATTTTTATTATCAAATTAAACAAAGCTCTCGCTAATTGCCTGTTGAAAGGCAAAGCACAGAGTCGCTTATAATATATAAATGATTAAATGCCCAACTAACAACTTAAATTCATTCTTTTAAATGCCCAATAATACAATAAATACAATAAATACAATACGATAAATACAATAAACTTCCAGTACTAAATACTAATTATTAACTTTTAACAATTAAATACTAATTATTAACAATTGCATCTTTTTTTTTTGTACCGATTTACGTAAAATAACAGCACTGTGCTCTAGAGTTTATTGTTAATGAAAATGGGTGACTTTTGCCGACGGCTTTGAAATTAACATTCTTTCTGTAATTAGCATAGAGTATTACGTTATTTCTGTAAATAGCATATAGTAAAAAGGCAGAGCTGTAGCTAAATTCTCTGTTAAAACGGCAAAGCCGTCGCTGAATTCTGTTAATTGCAAAGCCGTCGTTAAATTCTCTGCTAATTACAAATCAATGCAAAAGCATCTGTTAAAATTCTATACAAACAATTTGGCAACTTGACAACAAAAAGTAGCAACAGTAGTAGTGAATAAAGCATATAAATAAATAAATAAAGCATGTGGCTTTTCTTTCCTTTTTTAACTTTATTAAAAATGTTTTTATTATAAAAACATAAAAATAAAATATTAAAAATTAAACGATGCAAGAGTTTTTTTCATTCTGCTGCGGTTAATTACGTAGCAGAATTTCACCCGCAAAATTGGCTGCATCTAAAATTCAAAAGCCCGTCCGCTTTGTTTACATTTGTTTACAATTGGGAATAATTCACCGTCGTTTGCAAAAGCAATAGCTATATTTTTTATATCCGATTACCCACCCCTTAAGGGCATAAGAATAGAAAAATACTACAGATGTCTCTGACGTTTTTCGCTTTCACGTGTTGTTCAAATATTGTGTTTATTTTTGGTTTTTTAGTGCTGCAAAAAAAAACTTTTCTTTCTTGCAAAGTCAAGAAAATATTCAAAATCGTAAGTAAAAATAGCAATTATCAAATCTGCTGGTTTCTCCTTTTAAGTTTTCTTCTCCTATTGTCTTTATCATAGAAATAACCAGGTAAGCCTACATTTTTCTGAGAATTTTGTCCGGAATTTGTCAGTACTATTCTGATCTGATCTATTCTTGCCTCTTAGCGAAGGCGTTTCATCAGTGAAATTTCCACAATATACAGGCCGTATCTATTCTTTTTTTACAAACCAAAAAAAGATAAAAAGGGCAGTTATGCTAATGGAAGAGACTTTAGAAAGCAAACCGAATGAGCAAAAGGAGTCGAAAAAAACAAAAATAAAACGTCGTAATCCATTTCGAAGAGAAAAACAAAAGAAAGAAAAAGAATGTCGTCAAAAAAAAAAAGCCCGTCTGATTGTGCGAAACATCGCCTATAAAGCTACTGACCAGGACTTACGTATACATTTTGGCCGGTGGGGTGAAATCGAGGAAATAAATCTTTTAAAACGTGCTGACGGTAAATTGGTGGGCTGTGCCTTTATACAATATGCGACAATTAATCAAGCTACAAAAGCTATATTGAAAGGTAATAATAAAGAATTAATGGGAAGGCCAGTCTTCGTTGACTGGGCTCTAAGTAAAAATGAATACGTGGCTGCTAAACAATGCGACTCGCAGAAAGATCCAGAGGAGAAAAGATTTAAAAGTGAATGTAAAGAAGCAGAAATTCAACCACAAACGAATGACAACAATGGGGAAGAAGAGGTTGAAAATAATGAAGAAAATAACAAAGAGGTAACGTAAGGAGAGCTATAGTGACTCTTAATTAATAAAAACTTGAGTAATTCATAGGATTGTAACAGTAATAGTGTTGGGGAAAAAGAAAATAAAGGAAAAGCAAACATAGAGAAAGTCATTAAACAAAAAAACATTTCCAATGATGTCAAAGAGCGTTGCACTGTATTTATAAAAAATTTAGCATTTGATACAGAAGATGCAGATCTACGTAAAGTATGTCGCAAATACGGACCCGTTTCATATGCCATTATCAACAGAGATCCGATATCAGGTCATTCTAAGGGAACAGCTTTTGTAAAATTCAAATCAAAAGAATCTGCCGATCTGTGTCTACAAGCAGGCTCGGAGTTCACCTTAATGGATGAAATCCTGCACCCATATCCAGCCTTGAGCAAAGAGGAAATACGTGAGCACACGAAGGAAAACAAAGAAAGGAAGGAAGGAAAGGATTCGCGTAATTTATACTTAACGAGAGAAGGTCTCATCATGGCCGGTTCGAATGCAGCAGAAGGTGTTTCGGCTTCGGATATGAATAAGCGTCATAAATTGGAGCAACTGAAAGCCCAAGTACTAAAAAAATTGAATAGGTAATTAGAATGCCCTTCCAATGGGAAGCTGCTGAAAAGATTTTGGTACCCATCCCGGAAGGATAAAGGGTATATTCATTATGTCCGTCTATCCGCCTGCATAATGTTCTCTTGGCCGCAAAAATTGAGCTATCGACGTCAAATTGATTTTTTTCTCATGACAAGTAACACTCACGCAAAAAAAATTCTAGTAATATATATAAACACCGCCCCCATGCCTATGTAACAAAACCTTTTATTTTGAAAAAAGAAAAAATCAACCGCTCCCAATGCATATTATAGATTATGAAAATTTACTTTTTTTACATTTTTTGTATTTCTTAGGATAACGGTGATGGTTATAAAAGATTCGGTTACCACCGAATATAATTTTCTCATTTTCTTTTTTAGATTTGTCTCGCGTAATCGTTTATCTATCCATAATTTACCATTAAATTATAATAATGATAAGTTGCGTGATATAATTGAAACCTATACCGGATTCAAGCCCCATGAATGTCGGGTAATGCGCGAGAATAATATTGCACGAGATCACCCCAAAGGTAAGTCTAAAGGATATGGTTTTATGTCATTTAAGACACATCAAGAAGCGCTGTTAGCTTTGAGGAAACTAAATAATAATCCAAAGATTTTTAGCCAGCAGCACGTAAGTTTTTTATAATGAGAGCTAGTTCTTCGGAAACTTAAACCTCCTTTTTTTTGATAATTTTCAGCGGCCTATTGTAGCCTTTAGCATAGAAGATCGAGAAGTTCACAGAATTAAAGAAAAACGTACGGAAAAGTCCAAACTTAATAATCCAACATTTAAGCAAAAGTTGGTAGAACATAAGAGGATGATAGAGCATGGAAAGTTAAGCAAAAAATCGTTTTTGAAAACAGGCCCTAAGAGTCTGCAAAGTGATGATAAAGACAAATTAAAAAAACATGTAAACAAATTGGAAAAAAGTCAAGCTGCAAGTGGGCAAAAAGTTCATATCATGGCAGAAGAAGGGGAAGCGTTTGTTGGTGCCACAGCTATGGCGGGAACTTCATTGCGTATGCGTTCCCTCAAAAAGATTAAAGAACAATCTGAAACGCATATGCAGCGAGTGAAAAATGAAAAAAAGAAAACTAAACAGGAACGCATTAAACAAGCACGTGAAAATAAAATCAGACCGAAGCAAGACTACAATGTGGAAAAAGATGATCTAGCATCGTTAGTTAATAAATATAAGAAATTATTGGATAATCGAACCAATGTAGACAATAGTACGGTTAAACTGGCGAAACGTACCAAATGGTACACTGAGTGAAATGTATAGTTATTAATAAGATATTTAGAAAACAATCTTATCTTGTCATCTTTCTGCAACTTTCTTTTTGTTCACCATTCATGGTGCAGAGTATACTGAGTTGTGGACAAAATTAATAAATATTAAGGCAGTCTAAGTCTATTCAGAAAATCATTCTGAATCGCTTGGCATGATAAAAGTGATTCTTTCTCAACTTCATTTAGTTCTTGCATATATCCAAACAAACTTGCTATACCCTTACAATATAGAACGTAATTGAAGAAGAAAAAATGTTGATCTTTTGTTTAGTTTTTTAATAATGAACAGTGGTTCGATACACAGATATTTTAATTTTAATGTAAGAAACAATTTAGTTAGTTTTCATCTACGGCCAACTCTTTTTGACACGTATCGCATACTAATAAATTGATTCTTAAACGTGTGCTTTCCGCGTTGAGTGAAATTAGATTTAACCGCCACTGGGCATTGTATGACTGCCGGATTTTTGTCCAAAAATAAATTATACAACCAACCTTCAGCATTCTTAAATTGTATCTATGAGCTTATACTACTGAAATCAACTTTTTAATTCATCTGTTCTGGTATTCTCATAACCAAATGTTTGCAAGCGGACCGCTCTCTCGCTCACCTTCCACATATCGTCTTATTTTGACAAATCATAAGAAACAATATTATAATCTTTTCTAAAATGATAAAAAAATTCAGAATCGGGTGGAGAAATTTTTGAACCCATCTATATGGAAACTGAATCTTTACACGATAAGAAAGCATAGTTTTCAATATTTTTTGGCGAAGATTCGTTCATTATAATAATTTGACATAAAGCTTAACCTTAATCCATGAACCAGGTACCGCTATAGAGATCCTAATGAAAAATAAGGCTTTATATGCCAAAAAAGTCTATTTTTTAATATCTTATGATGAAAATATTTCCTTAATAAATCGAATCGTAAAGAATTTAAATCCTAGAGATTTATTTGTAGACCGCACCATCTCTACCGATTTCCATGAAATCTACATCGTATGGTAAAAATCTCATATTTCTTTACAACCTTTTAATTCTTGGTGTTTTTTTAAACTGTTGAATGCATATTGTTGCCAATTTTATTTAATTTCTAATTTTTTTTATCAAAACAATTTTAAAATTAATTTGCCAACTTTATCTGAAAGTGTCGGTAGTAAAAATCCATCAAACGCGACTTGAATCTCTTATATTACATGTCCTTTAAAATTTTCAAAAAAGCTAAAATCCCTATTATAAAAAAAAAAAATGCTGCGGACTTCTAGGAAGAGTTTAGAGACTTGGTACAACCAAATGTCTCATGTGATTCATATAGAAATATCTCTCTGTAGAGACTACCAATCGAATTAATATTTTGATTTCTTTTGAAAACGATGGAGGAAAAGTCAATAAGGCATGTGGGCATTAATCGGTTTCTTTTCCCATGTTTTTAATACGAAATGTAATAAAATGGATTGAAGGTCAATATATAGCAGGTATTAAGTACTTTTAATTAGCTCTTTTCCATATTTTTAATATGTAATCATTTTTTTTGGTTTTTGAAAAATGTTTATTTTATAATTTTTATCATTCACTAACTTTTGCTGCTATTGCAATTTATTCCAACCAATGGAAACGAGATCCGTACTTTGCTTGCGGCTTAGGATAATCCTCTGGCAAGCCAGGTGTAGCATCATCGTAGACTTTCTTTTCACGCTTCGGGGGAGCAGGTCGCTCTGTGTGATGTATCTATTAAGAATGACAAAAGCAATATAACAAAAAGTCTTTGATATAACCAGCGAGATATCGTAATAACATTCATATACCTTGGCCCTGGTAAAGTATCCATATTCTGGACGATCGATATCCAAATTATCCTTCATGCATTTATCAAACACGCCTTGCGTTTTACGGCAACTTTTAGATATAGAAAAACATGGCAGTTTCTTTAAATTTGTTTTTTTTTTTACTAATTTCATATAATTGATTATATCTTACTGCCTGAAAGCCATAGTGCCGCTACTTTTATCCAAGCAATTTGCATATTGCATGAATTCTTCATAACACGATTTCTTTACTTTGCGAAAGAAATCCAACGCGCAACGAGTAACAACTTTTCCTTCCATGATGCATGCTCGCGGATCATCTAACTCCAAACGGCATAGCATAAATTCCTGAGAACAAAACAAAACAAATATAAACAAAAAACTATTATCAATATAAGGTTAAGTTATTATGGTATAGTAAACACAAAAAATTATATAATCTTCTTGACACTAAAACTGTGTAATTTTTTTCTTTAACTTTCCACACCTTACTAATAAACTTTTTTACATACATATTTTTTTAAAATGAAAACTCACGTTATTTGGATTTTCACATGACTTTCCCAAATGGAAGGCTCCGGCTCTTAAAGCAGCTGTTGATAGATTTAATTCAGTTACGGTCAGTTCTTCTTCGGTGGGCAGAGATACATCGTTAGTTACCACCATACCGAAAGGTTAGTTTATAAAATACTAAAACGTTAATGATTTGAATTCCAGAAATCCAAATATTCCTCTAGATTCGTTTGGAAAAAATACCATGGAGAAATTTACAAGTATATGTATCTCTTCTTCTTCCGGAATAAAAATCATAGTATTTAGATAAACAGCTGTTAAACTTTTCTTATTGAGGTGTTATCAAGGTGCAAAAGGCTCAAACACAAAGAAGAAATAACGCGCATATCAAGCGAATTGTTCATAACAACGACGATTTGCCTGCCTTACTATTTTACGATTTCCTTTGAAATTATCTGTTCACACAATGCATTGAAAAAAAAATTGATGATAGTGCTTAAGAATTAGTCTTTGAATTTATTTCTCTAAGTATAGTAATTATAATAATACATAGCACTTCTCAACAAACAGGAATGGTAGAAAAAGCTTAAGATTATAATCACACTTGATACTTTTCTCATTGCCGATACCATGGTTGATTTTTTTCTCCGGCAAGTTGGATTTCTTCACGCTTACAAAAAATAAATAAATACCAAGAAATATCAAATAGATAAACGACCGATCACTCAGGGGATATTACCTATCCGTGTGAGAAGGTGAGGATTAGAGGGAGAAGAGAGTTTTAGGTAAGTGACAGCAGTATTCTAGTGAGTGTCTGCCGAATGAGTAAGTAAGCTTCACCAAGTAAGCGCTTACTGTAGCTGTAATCAAAGTAAATTTTACTGCACTTGGGCTTTAAACCCGCGAACACAACTTAGTAGTCTCGATTCTTGCCTACTTTGCTGCTCATACGGAGCTTATTTTCACAAAATGCTGGGAGAACTAAAAACTTCTGTAGGATTATTGCTTTGCTTTATTTTATTGAATTAATTTTATGCATTTTCCCGCATATTCTTTGTAATGCAATGTTTAAGTAATAATTTTACTAAGTACTAATTTAATTTAAAGTAACTCTAACCATTTATAAATTAGCTCGACACAATTCTAGATTAAACTTAGTTTAATGTAATTCCGAATAACCTCGTAACTTCTCCGTTGATCCATTTGAAGGTATTTTACACAATAAGCACAGCTAGCGTAAGAAGAACCGACAACAGTCTTTTAATTGTGAACAAATAATAATTAACCAGTCCACAACTTTAATATAATACTACCGTTAGTAAATTATTAATCAATAAAATATAAATTAACTTTAAATAATTGCGTTATTCTGTCTATGTCTGAATTTTACTTTGTTACTTGAATTTTATTTATTACCTGTAAGTTTTGAATTCAAGGAATTGTTTTGTCACTCTTCAGAATCTGGTTAAATTTTATAGTGGTACCGAAAACCGTTATCTATTTTTATCATTTATTCCAAAATTTAGAAATTGTTCTTTGAAATATTACTTTTTTCAAAATTTTTTTTCAAAAATGTGAAAACTGCAGTTTTAAGATTAGATCTTAATTTTTCATATACATTAAAGAAGTCAAAACAATAAGAAGCAAGTGAAACTGGAGATTAACTTGACTTGGCAATCCGCACTAATATTTAACAGCTGATTATTAAAAAAATTTCTAAGCAATTAAGGAAAAAGTAACTGTTGAATAACATTTACTTTGGCTGTTAAATCATGACTGAAAAAGTGGAAAACTCTAATGACATAAAGTTTGTATTAAAAGACTCATGGTCGGTAAGTCTACAAAGCAATTAGTATAAGTTAAAAATCTATTGTAACATATCTAAACATATAGATAAGACCTTGTTCAGTTTACAAAGATGAATATGATGATTGCACAAGCATAAAGGCCAGATTTCATCAATATTTTATACACGGAGAAAGTATAGATTGTACGCAGTGGCATAATGACTTTCGAAATTGCGTACAATATGAAGAATCAAAAGGCAATGATTTAACGGCCGGGCAAGCCGTGATTAATAGCGAAGAGGAAAGACGTTTAATACGTTTTAAAGGTCACTACGGCAATACAGTTTGGAAAAAACGTAAACATCCCCCTGAAGATTGGTCTAAACCGTTACCAGATTGGTTAGAAAAAAGATATGAGAATTCGTACTTGAGCTTAAAAATGGAAACAGAAAGCAAAATTCCTAAACTAGAAGATGAGAAACAATACTGTTTAATTATGTAAAAAAGATAAAAGAAAAAAGCAACAATGTAGACAAACATAGAGCACCAATTACAGTTTAACTTTTCACTTAATCTAATACTTTCTCAATTTTTTAAGTCGCACCGGTCAGATCTCTTAATATAGTTGTTGCCGTTTCAGGAGCCCGTCCTAATTTGTACAGAGTGTAAAAGTATAAATTTAAACAAGAGCGTTTTAAAGTGAAAGACCTGGAAGACATAGAAGATATTAAACAGGATAAATGTTACTCCGTTTTACTTACAGAAATGAGTATTCGAAATATAATCTACGAAATAACCATAAGAAAAAACCTTGTAATGAATTATATTTTTTGTATATATAACGCTGAGCATAAAGGGCCATCACACGAGGCCTATCTACAACGTCACCATGCATACGTCCTATCGCTCGTACGGTATTTAAATTCCTGCAATAGACTAAACGCGTAACGCATCCAATATATCAACTAAATGAACCTATTCGGTTACCTTATTACAAATAACATATTGCGTGGCATTTCTTTCAAAGTGGACATTATTAAATCAAAATTTTGCTTTGCTACCTTTTGCATATACTGGATGTCATCGGCATTCAATCTTGTGGGCATCCGCCCACCATGAGTACGTATAGGGTATTGAAATAATACTTCAGCAAATTTCATGTAATCGTTGATACCTAATTGTCGAGCGGTTTTAAACATGCGGTGTTCATCATTTAAAACAGTGGCTTCCCAGAATTCGCATAATGGCTTTCTAACAGCAGCTGGTAATTCTTCATATAAACCGTGATCTAACAACACAAGTTCAGCTTTACCCGTTCTGGGACTTTTCCTTACTAGAACTAAGAAAAAAATTAAATTGCACATTGAACAAAAAAATTTGGAACATTTAGCTTACTTACTATTACTGGCATGGGGATCCGCATGCACAAAACCCGAATTGAAGATTTGTTCAGCAAACAATTGGAAGAGTTTTCGATCCACGTCTTTGATTTGTAGTCGCATATTTTTTATACTTTGAAGATCGTGCATTTTACAGCCATCAATCCACTCCACAGTTAAGACACGCTATAAAAAAGGGGCCTTAAAAGTTTTTGATTTTATCATCAATCAGTTAATGGTATATGGTGATAAGCCCAGTGTAAAACTTATGTATAATGAGCTATATAGCATATGTATATATACATACATACATACATACATATACATACATACACGCACAGAAACACTTATCGAGACTGACGAACTACTGGACGGTTATCACGTCCGCGTAGGTAGAGTATTTCTCGGTGTCGATCTGATTTTACATATTGCATGTTTTAATTATACTAGCGGATCACCACAAATCATGTTTTTTCTTTAGATTACTCTTTTTCACTATTACTATTATGTAATTGCAAATATTATAATAGTGAGAGAGAGAAAAAGTCCGAGGTCTGTCTGCATGCCTGCAGGTAACCGCCATAGTCTTTTGCTCTTAAAGCGGGGATGGTCTGTTTGATCGCCAAGTGTTTAAATGTTTTTTGTGACTTTGTGTAAAATTGAAAGCAAATGTGAAAAGAACGAAAGGATATAAGGATATATAAGGCTTGATTTCTCAACTGGGAGTATTGAAAGCTTATTGTCATCGTTCTACAATACAGTAAATCTAGCTATTGCTGCATCTGTTCCGATAAAGCAGTGCCAAGCTCGAAGCAGGCGTCGCCCGTGATTTAATAGGACGAATACATATTACAAGAACAGAAAAAGCACGCTATTCAAGAAATATTC
>NW_023998564.1:2789123-2789576 GCF_014805625.2 Glossina fuscipes
TAAGGCATTTCAACAAACCATCATTAATATGATGAAAGGAAATGCATTTTGATGGATGATAAGGATCCTCAGGTAAACTAAAAGGTGGACAACGATTTACGTAAATCTCGGGAAAATTGGCAAAGCACAGATCAAGCAGTCTACCATTACAATTAGGGGTACGATTATATTGACTCAAATTATGATCAAACAATTCACTAAAGAACACAACAGCCCTATCAGACGTTGAAGTAGGAACCAAACAGCCAGAATTATCAGTGTTACACCAAGTGACTTGAGGCAAATTGAAGTCACCCAATGCAACGACCAAATCAGTGGGTCTAGACCGCTTGGCCACTTCACAAATGAGGGAAGCGTGTTTCCTGTAAATGGAGACATCGGAATTTGGGGGAATATAGGAGCAGGTTATAAATAGATGTTTATCAGGCATATTCGCACGAATAGCGATAAATT
>NW_023998564.1:2789586-2830247 GCF_014805625.2 Glossina fuscipes
TGGACGGGACTGACGCAGATATGGCAATTAATACACCACCACCAATGCGATTTACTCGATCATTTCTAAACACTTGGAAAGAATTTTGAAAAAGTTCCGACGAATGAAGATCGTGTTTTAGCCAAGTTTCAGTAAAGGCCAAACAGAAAAATTCCGTGCTCACTGAATTTAGAAAAGTGGAACAAATTTTCGAATTTAGGCCCCTAACATTTTGATAAATGAGAGAAGTGGGCCTGAAGAAACAATTAGTTTTTTGAAGGCGACAAGACTATTGCCTTGGTATTACGGTGACGATCTCGAGGGATAAATTCCTTAATTAAGGATCCTACTGGCCACAGTGATTTGTTTGACAACATATCACTGTTTTCAGTCGGAACTAATATTTTAAAAGAGGAGATTGCCCTCGCTTGAGAAGGAGCCATTTTGAAGATGCTAACACGCTTTAAGTTGACGGATGGGGCTTTCGTCGCCAGATAACCTTTTATGTTATCCACCGATGCCAGTCTTGACACAAATATTGCTTTTCTGGGAGGAACTGCCGTCAAGCAAATGTCATTATTTGGCACAGGAGGGGGGTTCACAGTAGGAGAGTTTCGAGTTGGGGAAAATATAGACGGGGTTATCGCCCTTGTACCGGCAGCTTGTGAGACTTGTCCAGTCTGGTGACCAGCATTCACACGCGAACAGCCAGGAGGAGAGGATGACTTATTTTTCTCTTCATTACTTTTAGGCGATGGCACTTGATTAGAGTGAGTGGCGGCTCTGGGCGGAGATACCCTTGCCACTTCAGCATAGCTTAAAACCGATGGACTTGCCGGTTTGTTTGTAACTGTTTTGCTACCAACCGACTCAGCAATATCGGAAACATTACTATTCATTTTAGAGTTAGAGGGAGCGGTAACTTGTACCAACGAATTAGATTTGGAGAAAGCCAGAGGTGACGTCCCACACGCTACGCTACGAGTAGAAGATGAGTGTCCAATAAATCGACACTCATCAAACCTAGACTTAATGAGCTCAAACTTTTCCCACAAGGAGCCGAGATTTCTACTCAATTCCGAGAAACCATAACGGGTCTCCGTGAAAAGTTTATAAAAGTCAATGTCCCGCTGCCTACAGTCAGGACATGACCATCTTAAGCCTTTAGCCGGATCAGCGACTGCGTCAGCAGCACGGCCGAGAATACCGGCACACTTTGCATGACCAAAGCGCTCGCAGAGCCAACAAGAAACGAATCTATCAGAATCCGGGCCTGATTTCGCCCGACAAGGTGTATATAAACACTCCATGTCCTGTCAAAAAGACAGTTGTTGATTATGAAGAACAGACACACAAATCACTAAAAGAAAATCCTGAACATAAAAATTTATCAACCAATTTGTGCAAAACTTCTCTGTTAGGTTGACACTGTAACGAGAGATCACTAGCAACACAAACTCCAAACAGTAAAAAAAAAAAAAAAAAAAAATTGAGAAAAAGAGAGAAAACAAAAAAAAAAGAGAGATTTTTATCAGAGCTCAAAATTTTTGTTTGCAAAAATCAAATGAATCAAATGAAATCGTAAAAGAAAAATATTTCTCTTACTTTGAATTCACTCACTTTCTTCTCAAAGTATATTCTAAAATCACACACTATAAGGCAGAATAGCCACGAAATTCAACAAAAAATTAAAATTTTAATTGCCGACACAAAATATATACGACTATACCGCGCGACAAAGTTGCCAGACTGTTCAAAAGCAATTTTTGCTGTTTGCCCTTAGAAATTTGGGTTGGGATCCGATTGCCTCTCTTCCTCCCTATAAAAATAGATTGCTTTTGCTGTCCTTACGGTCTCTTGAGAAACGTAGGTTTGTTCTTGCCGCTTTCTTTGTAATCAAAGTAATAAATGGTGCTATTGACTCGCCTTTATTACTTGGTGAAATAAGCTTTAATATCCCTAACCGATTCTCTAGGCACTTTGTCTTGGTTAAGCTTAGTCAGTGTAAACATAATTATGAGCTGTTAAACCCGCTCATAGTTCATTGCAAGAACCTAAATGACGTCTATCACTTATTCTCGTTATCGGACTGTTTGACGTCCATTAAAGCAACATTGCTTAATACACGCGATTTACCTATGTCGTACTTTAAGTAGCTTTTATCCTTATTATTATTATTATTATTATTATTATTATTATTATTTTAATTTTAGACTAATGAAATGAATTCTTAGACTAAAAAAAGACATTGAGCACTAGCAACACAGGCTATCGGCTCAGCTTTTATCCTTAAAAGTCGTTACGATTCGAAAATGGATTGTTGTTAAGTATTATCGGTTCAAGGCTTATGCATGTTTGCGATGGCTTAGGGGTTCATTTGCAATTTGGTCTTGTACCGGTTGTAAGTGTGGCTCTATGCTGGTTGTGTACATGCTTTTCTCCTTTTTTCTTTTTTTCCTTCTTATTTGTTTTACGGTACTTTTACCAAGTTTTATTATTAATTTAATATAAGTTTTTTAGTTTTAGTTGAGTTTCTTGTATAAGTGGAATAAATAAATAAATAGATAAATAAATATTAGGTTGTTATTATTATAAAGGAACAAAAGTATATAATAAAAGATAAACAATTTCATAGTTGGATTTGTCGCGTAGATGTGGTGCATATACATTTTATAAAGAAATTACTTTTGAATTGAAAGAAAAACTTAGAAATTGGATAACTAAATACTATTTAACGCTGTAAAGTGATCCTGTTTGATAAAAGTTGGATCTCTTATGATCTATAAAAACGGGATTTATGTGAGGATATTCTTATTGAGTCGGCACTCATCCATCAATCTGTTTACAATAAAAAGGATGCAAAACACGTCAGTGTGTCAAATTCATTAAAATATCTCGAAAATGGCGTCTTGGAGACAAGACGGCCCGACGGCACGCAAACTTAGAACGCTACGATAAAAGGTGTGTCTAACTCCTTCTGGGTGTAGTATAGATATGCGTAAACTTAATATATGTATATAATCTTACACCGCAAGTACTCTAGGATATGAAAACTTAAAAAGCCACTAGGGCATGAAAATTGAAATGAAATATGGGCATCTGAATATCTTTATAAATTTTAAAATATATTTGACATGCAATATGTTTTCTCCTTAATTGACGATTACTAAACATCGACATGAAGCGTGGTAAAGAGAGATTTCTTTAAAAGTGCCGATCGATTGCGCCAACAATTTTCAAGAAATTGAGGATTTTCGTGACTCGCCAGATAGTACAATTTTGCAAGTTGTACGTTTTGAAGTTGGAAGGGGATATAAAATATTCCTCACAGAATACTATTGTCATAAGTTTCTTTCAAAACTAGCTTACCTGCGTTGTATGGGTCCAATAAACTTTAGGTACGTAAACAAAATTCAAGATTCTTAAATCTTTAGCGCAACGTTCAGCATTTTTCGCTTCGTTAACGAAATTCAATTCTTGTACTAAATTATTACGTACATCCCTTAGAATCCAACCAAAATTATAGTCTTTAAAAAACAACTCTACAATATCATGTAGAACTATTATGGTAGTTAAATCGCTAATGAAACGTTTTTGTAAGTCGTTATATTGCACCTGGGGGAAAAAAGGAAGAAACGGATTACGATTATTTTTCACTTTTCTTAAACGAAAAAAATTTACCTTAACAGCTACTTCCTGGCCATTTTCTAGCTTTGCTTTGAAAACTTGAGCGATACTAGCGGCTGCTTTTGGTTTATAATCGAATTCTTTAAAAAGTTCTTCAGGTTTGTGGCCAAAATCCTTAATAAATACTTTTTGTATATCAGCTTGGCTAGTAGGTAAGCATTTATCTTGCAAATTGGACAATGTACTAGTGTACTCTTCGGGTAGTATGTGGTTAATGGCAGCAAAGCCTTGACCTACTTTAATGTAAAGACCGCCATTAAGTAAGCATGCCTCCAGCAGACGATTTGCACTCCTTTGATGCACATTTTTCAGTTTAGATTCGTAACTCGGGTCACATTCAGAAAGTAACACGTAATCAATACTTATTAGAGCAGCCGTTTTTAAGGAACGTAAAAAACGTTTACAAGCGCCGCAATAAGTAAATTCATTAAATACACCGTCATAAGCCACGAAGCCAGCAAATGATGAAATCAGAAATGCACGAATGTAATGTCTATGAACTCTCACAGCTTTTACATTAGTATTCGTTAAGAGCCTTAAATTTCTTAACGACTTCATTAATACTTGCTAAATTTTGTAAAGCGATCATTACTATGCGTATTTTTTGTTTTAATTTTGCTTACCCGTAGCGAAAACATTTTAATTTAAAAAAAACAATTTTTTTAATTAAGTGATGAGTATTTGATGAGCTGTAAAGTTGTGCTGGCTAAAACGCGTTACTAATCAAATAAGGAATACAAAAAAACGAATCAAAATTTAATTGTTTATAGAAAACGATTATTAATATATTCTAAGTTTAAAGTTAAAGCCGCCAGAAAATATCAACAAAAATGTACGATTTCTACATACATGTTAAACAATAAACTTCCACCTGTGAAAAAGTCAGCTGTTTCATGCATTCAACACAAATACAACTTTTTCTTCTTTTGTTCAGCAAATCAACACGGAATGTGTAAAAACGACCCAAAGGGGACACAGAGTTCTTTGTTTGAGACTTTGAAATATTGGGGTTAGATTCGGTATATAATTTTTTTTTTTAAATTATTGTTGTCCGCCACGTTATTTTATTTTTTAAGTTTTTATTAAAATATGCATATTACTCGTCCGCCAAATAGGAATGAACAGAGCAGCGAGGACTAAATTCCGTTGTGAGAGAAATAATGCGGTACATGAGTATAAAGTGTCATATGAAAGAATTCATAGGTGCGAGAGTGAAAAAGTGTAAAAGAGAGGAGATACATAATTTGATTGTAAACGCTTATATGTCTGATGACATGATTTAAAAAATGGAAGGATTGCGAAGTAAGCTGTTAAATTGTGAGAATGCAAAATGTCAGGTGCCTCGATTTCTCCTTCTCACTTTTGTTCTCGTACCAAGGCCTCCAACAGATTCAGTTATTCCGCTCACCTAAAATGATAAAGTCATTCCTCTATTTCCTTTCCCACTAATAACACGTTTCAATTGCCTATGCCCACAAGACGCATCAACGAGGTAAAAGGCAAACGTATGGCGCTACAGACGGCAAAAGTCCCACATATGCATACCATTGCATATAACAGAGGCGCAGAAAAAGGCTTACAAGCTATTGACAAGCTGTTAAAGACATGCCATCAAAAATCGGCTTTCTTTAAAGATATAAGATGCTTTCGTACAAATGGCTGCTTGTTTTTGGATAAACCAATATTTGATTCCTATATGCTGTCGGTAGCATTAGTTGATGAAGAATGACTACCCCTCAGAAGCAGATACCCAAAGAAACTGCAAATAGAATGGAATTTTTATACTGGCAGTTTAGAACAATATCCGTCAAACTTTAAGGGTCTCGCAAGAAAATTTCTTGCATATGTTTTAAATGGGACACTGTCTACAGTTCATATTAACTGGAAATTTCCACTACCACTAAAATTGAAATAAGAAATATATTGCCTTATTAAACTATAAAATAATTTGTGTAAATTTCTTTCTTTGAACAATCATCAAATTTCAGCGTCGTTCTTTCTCCGTTCTGTTGCCGCCAATCGTCCGCAAAAAAAAAGAAAAGGGAATGCTTGTTTAATCTATCTCTTCTTCCGTTTCATTAAATGAGTACCTGAATGGTATCGTACGATATATTCTTATCTCAGTTTTCCAGCATTGCATAAAATCGTAATCGAAAGATCCTAAACGATAGAGACTGCTCTGCATTTGATAGATATGTAAGCAACGGAGGTCTTATTGAACATAACTTCACTCTCTCCCACTGGATTAAATTGATGATTAAATTGATGATTCAATGATACATTACCGTAGGCCAGGTTTCCTCTAACACCTTGGAAAATCCTTAACTGTTGCGACGTTAGACGTGGATTCCGCTTTGTTATTAGACATATAAATAGTTTCGATTTCACCAGCACTTCAATGAAACAAACTATATTTTTGAAACTCTTTCTTTTGAAGCTCTCTTTCCTTAACCGGCTCATCGATATGAATGGCAATGCTTTCGTTCAAAAATCTTTCAAAAATTTACCAAAGCTATGACTTCGCACGTCTTGCACTTGTTGGGAAAATTTGCTCTATAGCAATATAAAATATGAAGACAGACTGGAGTTAGCTCCGGCGCTAAACCGAAAGGCTATATCACAGCCTAATAAAACAGCCCGTTCTATTCTCTCATCCGGGATGCGATGCAGACCGTACGACAGGAAAAATAAGGAATCGCTGTAATACGATTTCGGCGTAGAGCTAAAGTATTGTGCCATAAAATAAATAAGATATTGGCTCTACACTTAAACTTGCTTACATTATTCTTACGCACTGCTTTTTTACGATGCCAATGAGTTTCTTACGATACGTATTCAAACGAGTAACATCGAAGCCTGCCGGGATTATGGTAAGCTCGTCGTAAGAAGACGAGAAGTTCTAAAATAAAAATTTCGCAAAAGAAAAACAATAACAATACCATTTTCATAAATAATTAGCTAGTTAGTGCCCTCTTGACTCCTTCTTTTGTAAAGCAAGGAAAGCCCATACTCGAACCAGGTGAAATGTTCGTATCTTCCATTTTAACGGAGTTCTGGTAAATGAGACTTTCGTCATCATCATGAATAAATAGTTTTTTTGCTTTTAGAAAACAAAAACTTCTCGATTATCAACAAAGAAACCATTCAGATGTGAGTCACGATCTAACAAAAGCTGTAACATTTCCGGACCCAGAAGTGTACAGTGATCGTGGCACCAAATTGTACACATATTGCAACATTTGCGATTTCAAAGTTCCTGGATCGCCACATAAGAATATATTGCTATGAATTTCGCTTTTGTAAGACACAGTCCGTATCACTGGATCGTGGATACTTTGATCAAGAGAAATACACTTCAAAGTTCTGTTATTTACAACTATATTTCTTAACAGTAGGACTATTCACAATTTATTTTGGCAGTACTTTCGACTCAAATGCCCTTGTCCGACTAATTGTGCCTTTCACAAATATTCTGTTTATATACATTATTACAATCATATTACTATACCTAAGTATATAGTTTCATTTTGAATTCGTTAATCTACTTTTCTCGTATTCGTTTTCCTCGGTCGGCAGCTGCATGACGCACTGCGAATTTGCATTTAGTTTCTCCCGCTGTAGGGAGTTTATTACTTAGCTGGAATGAACAGGATTTGGGATTTCCGTAACAATATGAATTTCTGACCGGAAGTTCTGCCTACCCAAGGTAGAACCCGCATTTGTAACTTCTGTGAACGGAACACTTTTTGGTTGACCAAAATCTCTTGTTATACGGCAATAAAAACGATATCGGGTGAATTCACTTAAGCCATCCCTCGCTTCTTTATCCAACCTTTGAAACGGAAGTTGGCCTTTGTTTATCTTACTGACTTCGTAATTTACAGAAGATTTAAAATTTTGAATGGCACCTCTACGGCCAACGACTATTACAACAGCTTATCTATGGAAATGTTGACCTATTAGCTGCCAAACCGGTAATGGGTGTATGAAATCCACCAGATAATGAAATGAATTATTAATATTGTCTATGCGGCGAAGAATAGCTGCATACTTCCGTCCAAAAAAGTTAATAACGTGTAAAACATCTTTAAGACGATTGTTTTCAGTTTTATACATTAATGTACATATAACACTTACGCAAAAAATTATTAATAGCAATAACTGCTGATATTTATGCATATTGTCGGGAATCTTCCAAATAAAAATATTTTTCAATTGATTGTTTACAACGCTAACACCGTTTTTAAAGGCAAGTAACGTTCTTTTCATGGAATGTTTAATGTTTTATGTATTGATTTTCTTTCGAAATTGCTGTGGAGCCGATTTAAGATCAGGTCGCGGTATACCGCCCCATCAAAGTTGAACGGCGCGAATTCTTCCTCCTCCTGGATTGTGTTTGCATAGTCCATCCTGTTGATGAGGGGGTACTCGTTGTCGGACTTGAAACCGCTAGACCATTGCGACACGATGAAGTTCCTCAGTTTTCCCAACCCCTCCATGATCTTCACTGACGCCCTTAGTTTAAGAACACCTTCTCCAACGGGTCCTGGCTTACCCTGTATGGCTTTACAGTTACGCCAGGGCAAGCCGACAGCAGCTCGTCCATTAAAAGAATGAAATTGATGATCGTCAACCGTGCGTCAACAGCAACCGAGTCCACCTTTAAATACCTCTCTATATGTCCTCACCTCTTTCAGCACATCTTCAGGCACCATCCAGTTTCTTCTATTGATGGGCTTCCGGTGCATCACGTGCATGAGCTTCGCGATGTTGCGGATGAAGTAGCACGGGCCCTGCGCCTGGACAACATCAATGTTCACCTCGTTCGCATATATTGGCCCTTGCAGTGATGTCACCTGCGCATAGCTGAAGAACTGCATGGCTACGGTCCTTCCAAACGGCGAGCTGTAAAGCGGGACGGAGCTGCTCGTACCTTATGTCACGCGTGCATGCTAGATCGTTTTCGCTAATTTTTGCTCGGAGCGCCTGTATGATGCGCGGGTAATCGAATAACGGATGTATCCGATGTGTGCTGCCATCAACTCGCCTCCTGCTGTATACTCTGCTTAAGAATTTCATCAACATATTCTTATTGCATATATTTCTATCGCAGACGATAGCTCGGACGTCGAGCCCAATATCTTTCGTGAGTTGTAAATTCTCCTGTACCCTTATACTTGCAACCAATGGATTAAAAAAGCCGCGGGGATATCAACTCTTATTCGCATATCTGCATTCGCATATCCGCAACCATCTAGCCGATCCTCTGGCCGCGAATAAACGGTTCGTCTATTTGTGCATACGTCGTCGAGATTTATTTGTACAATTTTATCGCGGACAGTTAACTCCTCCATGAGTTTTTCCAGCGCCTCCTTGCTTGTCCACGGCTTCTGGGCTCACTTCTGCGCAGGCGCTGCGGCCGCCGATGTGGACGGCATATCGAGATCATGCAAACTCGGCCTCTCTTGCGTATTTTGCCCGTCATAATCCTCCTAGTTTACCTCCATACATTTCTCGACGAACGATTCGAAAGTACTCTCGCACTGATTACTTGGCGTATCACTTCTAATTGCAGTCATAACTTCCGCCATCTTTTCGATGGAATCTCTCCGCATATCTGCGATGCCTCCTTGTTTGAAGCCTCGAAATTCCTGCTCCTTAATTATTTTCTATATCACCTGCGCGGCCCGCACATATCCAAGTGGAAAGACGATCCTTGTTCCTAACGAGAAACAAAAAAAAAAAAAGAACAGAAAGAGAACAACAAAAAAAAGAAGAAAGCAATAAACAGTGGATTTGTTTTTTTTACTAAATAAATGAAAGAGATTTCCTAAGTATCTAATGTCGAGAAGTGTGAGAAAGTTGCTTTCTAAATTGTGGAAAATTAATAATAAATTAATAAACAGTGAAAATAAAATATTTACAATTTTGATTACTACTGTTTGCTAGAAGTGCTTATGTAAAAAGTAAAACAAAGGTATCAGTAAAATTGCCTATGAGGTGACTCAAGAAATGAAGAAGTGAAAGATACCAAAGGAATTAATTTACTTAATGTGAGTAAATAGGAAAATTCATATCGTTTGAGGAAGAAATTGTTAATGAATTAATTCTTGAGTAAACGTGCACAAATTCGGTTTAACTAAAGAATCGTTTTAAAAGGAAAATTGGAGGATGTTTTAAAAATATTTAATAGAACAATTGCTTATGACTACACCATTTGCCGTCGCTACTATTGAAACAGTTGCTTATTAGAAAAAGGATAAAAAGAAAAAAAAAAAAGAAGAAAATACAGCGTTTCTTTCCGTTTGGATAAAATGCGTTAAGGCCAGGCACTGCCACCGGATAAGAAAAATCATCTTGCTACTGCATCTCGTCTCTAGTTAAATAATTTTCGAAACAACAACAACTTTGCTACCGGACCTGCCAAGCGCCTTGACGACAATCTTGGATGCACTGCGGCCGCATCCGATATTGTATGCCGTTAGCATCTGGAGCAGCCAGCGTGGGTCTGCCACCGCTTTCTTGTAAGGAACATCCAGAAGGACTTGATCTTTTCTAATACCGATTGATTCAAATTCACTTTCTGGACAGATTCAAGTTAATCTGTCTGCCCATCTGTTTTGTCTTCTTGTGTTCCGCCCGGAGGAAGTAATTTTTGAAGTACTTTGATAAAACTTGGCACACTAACGTGCTTTGACCTAAGAGTGAATGCTATTGAAAACGGTCCAGATTGGGCCACTTCTTCGACCACTTTCCACATAACTTCTCATTTTGATAAGTCGTTGAATGAATACCTACGTGGTAGTGCAGGTGGAACGCAAAGTGCTCACGAATTATCATTGGAGTTTGGTATTAGCAAGCTGACCACATTTACTTATTTAACTTAAACAGGTATAGTGAAAAGGTTGTTCTTCTACAAATTTCGACTTTGACGACCCGGCAATCCACTTTGGTATAGTCAGTAATATTTTTCTACCGACCACCATAGCAAAAGGTCATACACATTTTGTCAAAACGCTTGCGACATTCAAAAGAAAACTTCAGAGACTCCAGAAAACATATATATAGACGTGATAAACATTCAATTCTGAATAGATACGTGCATGTTTGTCTGTCCGATATCTGTTGCAGGCGAACGAAGTTCTCGGCTTCAAATTTGGCAAAAATACTCGAAGTTTTGAAGGATGATATTGCAAATGGATACGCCCGCAGTGCGACATAAACTAAGAACTGTTTTTCAGGTTTTTTGCTCATTACTCCTATCAAATCCACCTATATCCTGTATTACAAAAATCAATCAAATCAGCCGCACCCATCTAGTATTCTGTTAAAATAAAAATGGTGCGTGTAAAGGAAGTCGTCCGCAGTCGAATATAGGGCTCCTTTTTCTTTTGGTTTATTACTGTTTTTATTAGTATTTAATAGCTTTCTTTTCAATTTTCTGTTGATTTATTATCATTATTATCATTATTATTATTTTAATTATTATTAGATTTTTTTAAATTTTGCCTTTATGCCAACAAAAAAGATTTTGGTTTTTTATGGACTAATGTTTTTAGGAACCACATGCTCACTGCTATTGTTTCTATATTTTTCAATAATGGGTAACAAACTGACATGTTTATGCAAGATGGTCCAAATTCACTCAAGAAGTAGTGGTAGAAGAAGTTGATAGAAAACACAGGTTTATAATTAACCACTAAGGTTTATAAATAACATTCGGTCGTGACCTCAAAAAGACAGAAAAGAAAAAAAGGTTGAATTTTCATACTCTATAAAATTGGATTGGTGAGCGGCTGATTTTTTCTATTTTCAGAATAAAAGCGGAAATTTATATAGTGTATTTGTTGTTCCTTGTAAATAACGAGCAAAAATTTCGGGAAGAAAAGATGTTCCTAGTTCTTGTCGCATAGGGGTATGGGCATTGTAGCTGTGTTCTTTGAATGGCTTTCTCTATTTTAAAATTCTTTTACAAATTTGTAGGCGATGTCTTCATTTTCGCTAACTACAGATACTACAAACTTGGCAGACAGATTAATAGAGCGATAGATTGACAGTACTGTGAATATCAGATCCGACTGAAATTGTGATAAAACTTTCTTGGTATTATTTGCTTTTCAGAATTTTGAAAACTTTATAGAAAGTTTTGTATTTAAAATTTTCTCACATAGACAATGAAAGACTTAATTTCATTTATTCATGCACGAAATGCTCTCAATTGATTGACCATTTCATTTCAAATGTCAAGTACGTAGAGCAAATGGATGTTTGCATATTTAAATAATGTTATCTCATCATATAAAAAGCGTGGTTACAATTAGTGAAAGTTAGGGCCTTAACCCCAGAGACTCTATTCTATAGGTAACCACTTTTTATAAAGTTATCATCTCGATTTTACTAATTGTTTACAAAGAGAAGCTCATAAAAAGCATACTTGGACGTATATTGTATGTCAAGAATGTACATACTTTATAGAATCTCTGAAGCTTTCTTTTGGGTGTAGCAAACATTATGACAAATTAGTAGATCGCCCATCCTTCAGTAGTAGATATAATAAAAAGTTATAAGACGTTAATACGAATTTTTTTCTATTTTTTTATTGGTTCATGACATTTTTATTTAAAAACTGTCGTGAGACACTGCTCACTATTAATTACTCTACACCAATTCACTTAGTAGAGCCGTTCATCAAAATATCTCAAAAATAACTCAAAAATTTGTTTGTTTAACAAAAATAAAGTTTTAGGCAAATTGAAGGGATAGAACATATAATAACTAATAGTGTAGTTTTAAAATTAAATATAAACATATGATGCTGTCTTGAACATGGACTAATCGGCTCGATCAAGGAGCACTGATTTGTGGTTTGTATATTTTTTCTCTGGCCAAGTTTCGCTACTGATCATGTCCCGATGGAAGATGTTCACGAACGTCGTAATTATTGCGGTTAAATCGCAGACTGCTTGCGCTTTTCCGTCGGTATCGTCGATTTCATCGTTATCGATTGCCGCTTGTAGTGTTGCGACCTGCGCATAGCTCATTAACTGTATCGAAACGACCATCTTCCATGCCTCGCTGTATGCCGGCATCGAGCCTCTCCGATGCCAGTAAGAACCATTTTTCGATCGCATTTGTGACACTATGGATAGTACATTGAGATCAAACCGTTCTTTGTCGTCATGTATTTTACTCATAATTGCTTTTACTATATGGGGATAGTCGTACACAAGCGGGGTGCAATGTGTGCTGCCGTCTGCCCGCTTTCTATTGTATATATTGTTTTTTCCAAATATTCGGGTTTGTTGTATATTTGCCCCATTTCTGTCGCAGACGAGAGCTCTTACGTCCAGCCTCAACTCTTCAGTGTTGAATGGGGTGAGAAGGCTACGTGCTGCGAAGACCAGCACGCTATGGTGTTCCAATGTTTTTATTTTCTTTTCGTTCGTATCGTCGCAATCCCGCAGTTCGTCATCTGCTCGCGAGTACACCGTCGCGTGGTTGGTGTATACCTCGTCGAAGTGGATTTGTACTATTCTGTCTTTTTCACTTACGTCTAAGTTCCCAATAAATAAGCAGGGTATGGCATTGATATTCCTCACATTTTATTATGCTTATTATTTTCATTGCCTTTACAGGTAACCAAAGAGATAATATTAGTGGGTACTCTAAGAAATTGGTGCTGAGAGAAACTAATGTTGCATCAGGACTTCAAAAAGCTAGCGGAGAACAACCGGAGTTGGGAGTAGGTAAAAACGCAGTTGGCGTGGGTGTAATTTCTATTGAAAAGGAATCGGTAGAAGTGAAAAGTAAAGTGAATCGAGATGAAGTGGGCAATTTGAATAATCCGGAAAGTTTGCTTGTTTCTGCTGGTTTTCAAACAGCGAATGGTAAAAAAATCTCCATATCGAAAAAAAGCCATATATCCGTACAAAATATTCTAAGAGAATTTCAAGACAATTTGCAAGAAACGAGTTATGAAACTGAACTAAAAGACATAAAAGCTCGGATGTCGATTAAAAGTATGGAGTCCAAGTTTGGAAAAACTACAAACAGCAGTGCGCAAATAACCAACAAAAGAGGCTTTCAAGCGATGTGCGAAAAAGGCAAAACCACATTTAAGCATTCTACACGAACAAATGAAGCTTTTATTGAAAATGGAATAGAAGGAATGGAAAATAAAGTTACGTTTAAAATACATCAAGATAATGTTGGCAAGCTCATTAATCCGGGAAGTTCGCTTGTTTCGGAAGAACGAATGAACGAAGCTACAGCAGCAAATTGTCAGCAGGTGGTCCAATGCTGTGTCGCAAAAGGCTTTTATCATTGTTATTAAACCCAAAACATAATTATAGGCCAACCCCCCAACTTTGTGAGACACCGAATAGAAACACACGACAAACCGAGACTACGACACCAGAATTAGCGGAGTTTATTAATAATGCTGTTAAAACAAGTACACCAGGCGTCAATAGACCAAAGAGGGGGCGGCTCTCGGGCTTAAGACGTACGGGCATTAGTCCAAAGAAATAAATACTACTTTATATTACATTGTGTAAGAGCAACGGAAGCCTTTTTTTTAATTCAAAAACGTCTTGATATCTTTTTTCATTTAAATTAGTTTGGCTATTTTTTCGCATTTTATTTAATTAATGACATTTCGATGTATTTTACTTATCCTTGTTTTCTTGTATCTTTTTGCTCTTCAAAGACTTATATAGTTACAGCTTTTTTAGTGTTTATTTATATTCATTCCACATAAGAATGCCGTTATTAATAACTAAAAACAAAAAAAAATATACTCATGGAATATTATTCGATTTTCAAATTTTTGTAGATTTATCTGCTGTAGTTTATGAATAATGAACAAGGAACGCAATTTTTAACGTCACATTGTAGGCGTGTCCTTCGATCGATATGCGCCATTTTCAATACCAGCTTCTGCCCAATAATTCCCAATGCTTCTGCCAGCTTCATTTTTGTGGCCAAGAGACAAACAAAGATCACATAGATGGCAGACAGCCAGCCGGACGTACATAAATCGATTTATAATTAGATGCTGATCAGGAATGTATACACTCTCAAGTTTCCCTCTTGCAAACGCATCATTCTATGGTGATGGACGGAAAAATTACAAATGAGCCTTTCTCTTCGCCTCTCCGTCTGTCCGTTTGTACTTTTGTCCGTCTATTTGTGTTCAAGCTGTAGGTCGCAATAGGCACGGTAAAACTCTACGACCGATTTTGGTTTATCTATAAATTCATTGATATTTCGCCAGCGTATATAACCTTTATCAATAAGTTCCTGAATAGATGTCGGTACTCCTGAGAAATTAGAATCCTAAAAAAAAAAAAAATTTTAAATAAATTTCTTCATTTTCACATTTTGTTTCATCTCCGTACCACTGTCAAAAGAAGTATTTAGGATGGCAATGCTTTTCAATTCTGCTATTTTTTTTTTAATAACTATGTGTTTTCACATATGCAATGAAAGTTGATAACGGTTTCTGCAAGTTAACAGAAATTTTGCAGACGTGCATTTCTTTCTCTCTTTCATGCAATCGGTCATTTCAATTCTGATCGCGGATAAAATAAGATCGTCAAATAAGAAGTAAAAAAGCTTTTATTTTAGTATTTAAAATTTTTGCAAAAATTAAATGAAGAGGCTTTATTAAAGTCTTAGGAATGGAAGACATGACGAATTCTCTCAACAAGTGAAAGATATTTGTCATAAATTTAAAAAACGTATGATTGGAAAGTGAGCTAGGTGGTTTGCTGGGCGAGTATTCGCGCGTATAAATGTCCATTTTAACTGTTACTAATGTAAGTTTTCATATGCCGCATCTACTAAAGGAATTGAATAATTAAATGAAAACTATCTTTCAGCCATGGTATGATGTAATAAGTAAGGAATGGTCAATCACGCTTTTCTAGTCTGAAACGCAACGCATTATCAAAACAATTACAACAAGATTAAGTTTTTTTTTTTTTGTGCTTGAAGTGCTTGAAATATAATATATAATCTTGTATATATAAATGTATAAAAAATAAGCATTTATCTCCCCTTGTACGTCTTCTGAATAGTTTTATACAATTTTTATAGACCTGGCGTTCGATTTTGCCCTATTTTGAAAAATTTTCTCCTAATTCTTACCATATATTCGTACAAGTGCTAGAAGTGCTTGAAATATAATATATAGTCGTGTATATATAAATGTATAAAAAATAAGCATTTATCTCCCCTTGTACGTCTCCTGAATAGTTTTATACAATTTTTATAGACCTGGCGTTCGATTTTGCCCTATTTTGAAAAATTTTCTCCTAATTCTTACCATATATTCGTACAAGTGCTTGAATTGCTTGAAATATAATATATAATCTTGTATATATAAATGTTGTAAAATTATAATAATAAATATTACAATTTCACATATTAAATATTTCACCCGATATTAGATAGATAATAGAGTGCGCCGATCCGATACTTATCCCCTTACCCTTCGGTGATGGATATAGAAATTAATTGCTCGGTTCACAGAGCATCCTGCATATGGTTACGAGCTAGGATGGTATATTTGGTAAATGACCTTGAAAGTTTTATTAGCACACATTATGGTACAATTTTCCATGAGTTCTGATAATATGAAAATACATACATATTTGGCTGTAAGCCATGTCCACATCGCTATCTGGTTATTTACGCGCAAGTAATTTGATCATCATACCGCAATGGCGAGCGTGATTATCTTTACTGTTTCACCAGGCGCATTTTCGAAAAAAAATATGTTAATGATGCCTCGCGCCTGCAATTCGAACCAAACTGTAATGCAATCATTTCTGAAGTTTCTGAACAAAAGATGCAAAAATTTGTGGATTTGCAAAGCGATCAAGATGGAATTGAGGACCAAATTGAAATCCTATGCGAATTTTGGGACAATCTTTCGGACACATACATGCTATTGCATAATGTAAAGGTCGACTCTTAAAGTTTACCGCCACCATCGATAACTCGGCACACAGTTCTAACGATGTTTTGACGTCATGGTAAAGGCCAAATTGAAAAAGTTTTTTAAGTTCAACCGCGTATCCTATTCGCTACTGGTTGTCGATTACATGCCATAATCGTCTCGCGAGCGTGAAGACTACTTGTACCCAATTTGCGAAATATGGAATGGCGAATAAGAAATGGCATTATTCGGACAAACAAACAGGATATCATTGAGAGATTGCAAGACTCCACATGTATATAAAGTGCTGTTCACTGTATTAATTTTGAATAAATGATCATTGCAGCAATTGATAAATTAAGGAGCTTTATTTATTTGTGAAAATAAAGAGTAAAAATGAAACGAAAAAGAAATGATTGTAAAGTGAATAAGACAGTTTTGCTGTCTGACACTGTAAGGAATTTCTTTTGAGGTTGAGTACTCGCTAAGCGGATGCTTTCTAGGATCACAAGAGCTTCATCCGAAAATATAATGCTATATGGATCTGAGAAATAAGCTTCTATGTTAATATTTGGAAACCAATCGTCGCCGCCTGCAACATCGGTCTTACAGTCATCAGTAAAGATGAGTGAAAAATGTTTCCATTTGGTATCAACAATTATTTATAGTTAAAATAAATTAATTTGCTTTTCGTAAAAGGAGATATTTATTCAATTGTGTTTATCTTAACATAAGCGGACATTTTTTAATAATTTCATTATGATTACAATTGAGTAACGCTGGTGTACCTCTGCTGGAGTGTCTGTAGATTTTCTCACTGGTAAGAACTTAATTATTGATCGAAAATATTGAGTACAAAAAGGAATTTTGAATAAGCTATAGATTAAGTGATATAAAGCCGTAAAGCGGGATGATTTTCAAAAGGGGGAAATTTTATTATAGCCGGTTTTTTTTTGCTGTCGATAAGTGGCAAAAAAGAAATATTATTATATATCTCTTTTTGTGCTTGTAATGCATTATGTGCTAAATTTTTGCATACAGAAAGAAATTAAAAAAAAAATTAAAACAAAAATATGCCGAAATTGTTGCCAAATATATACATAACAAATTATCCAATAGCGTGAGCAGCCCATCAGATGTTGAGGCTCAAGATGATACTAATTGCACCATGATGACCAACTACTTGGGTCCCATTTTATTTACTTTATACATTAATGATCTCCCATCGGTGATTAATTCAAATCAGATCTTAATTTACTCTGATGATGTGAAATTGTTTTCTTCATCACCTTCAAAGTGACTTGAATAATTTGTTTGCATGGTGCTCTTTGAATCTTCTGAAACTAAATCTAAATAAATATAAGAAGTTTTCTTTCTCAAGAAGAAAGTCATTCATTACTCAGTATTTCATTGATTCGCATAAGTTGGAGGACGTCGATACGTTCACAGATTTAGGCTTTCTATTTGACCACAGATTACGTTTTAAGTTGCACATTGAGCTCTCGTTAAGCAACGCTAGGTCCGCGCTTGGTTTTATAAAGAGGTGGTCCAAAGAGCTTGATGATCCTTACATAACTAAAAGGCTGTACATGTGTTTGGTTAGACTTATACCCGAGTACGCCTCGGTTGTGTGGTCTCCTTCATATAGGTGCTATGCAGATTCAATTGAATCTGTTCAAAATCAATTCTTGCTGTTTGCCCTTAGAAAGTTGGGTTGGGATCCGATTGCCTCTCTTCCTCCCTATGAAAGTAGATTGCTTCTGTTGTCCTTACCGTCTCTCGCGAAACGTAGATTTGTTCTTGGCGTTTCCTTCGTAACCAAAGTAATAAATAATGCTATTGACTCGCCTTCATTACTTGGTGAAATAAGCTTTAATATCTCTAACCGCTTCTCTAGGCACTTTATCTTGGTTAAGCTTAGTCAGTGTAAATATAATTATGAGCTGTTTAACCCGCTCAAAGTTCATTGCAAGAACCTAAATAACTTCTATCACTTATTCTCATTATCGAACTCTTTAAAGTCCATTAAAGCCACATTGCTTAATACGCGTAATTTATCTATGTCGTACTTAAACTAGCTCTTAACCTTAAAATGTCACGATGAGTCGAAAATGAATTGTTGTTAGTTATTATTGGTTGCTCATGTATGTCTGCGATGGCTTAGGGGTTCAAGTGGAATAAATTACGAAGTACACCTTGTTCTCTTTCGTTTTCATTTTGTTTTACCTGAAACTTAATTTAAAACGAGTTAAAAAGAAAAAAATTTTCGAGATTTTGGACATTCCGTAAATTTCATGAATGAATTTTTCTGATGATTTTTTTTTATTTGTTTTTAAGATTTTTGCATTCTCACTCACAAATATGCATTGTAACTTTGCGTTATACATTTCATAACTTAGTTAGATTATGTCCATTGTATGCGTCCGTGACTTATGCGCAGAGTAAAGAGGTACTGTACTATGTACGCAATTAGCTTCGTTTTACAAAGTATAATTTTTTATAATTTGTTGTTCAGCAAATCAACAACCGAAACTTCACTGTGATGTGCAGAGAAAAGGTCCAACGTGAATACCATGTTCTTTGTTATGCGTCTCAATAAAATATATATATCTTTTTTGTTTATTTTATTATTTCTTATTTCGTAATTAAATTTTCTTTAAATTAATCTCGTGTCAATTTTTGCGTGCTACTCGTCCGCTACGTCTAAAGTTTATTATTTTTATAGTATATTTAAATATTTAAAATGTGTAAGCACAAAATAAATTTTTAGTTGAACTCTAATAAGACAACGCACTTCGCCTAGTACAGTTATTTCCTTCGTTTTGATAATAATATGCCAAAAGTATATATTATTTTTGTGCAAAGCCACAATTTTTATAAAAGCTCGCATACAGGAAGATTAGATTTTCTCTATATATAAGAGCTTGCTTTTCGTGCTAACACTTATATATGTTAGGGGCCAAAAAAATATACCTATGTGATCTAAATTCTCTGCCGTTCATTCTTTCGCTCGTTTGCTACTATGAATTAATTTCCATCTAAAATATTAAAAATTAAGCCTCTTTCCGAAGGGCTTACTATTCATGAGAAATTTAATATGGGGTGGGACCAACAAGTAGACCCATGGTGTTCAAATTAGGTCCACTCCATTTTTTTATACTAAACTACTATGATGCACAAAGTTTCATAACAAAGAAATTAACAATTAGGCCTTTTTGGCATATAAGCATTACGTATCTAAAAAATAGACCTGCATTGTCTAAATTCTTTAAGGCTTATTTCTTTGTCAATTTGCTATTATGAGACAATTTTTGCTATGAAATATTAAAAATTAGACTTGTTTCCATATAAAGGTTCAATTTTAGTGAGATTGGTTACATAAGAGGGTTTTCAAAAAAATACTCCACCTGGTCCAAAGTTTTCACACCAAATTTTGAAAATTGAAAATTTTTATCTCATAACGATTTTTCGGAAGAGGGCATTATATGGAGAATGATCGCAACCGCGGGCCGATCCGAACAATTTTCAACAACGTTCGTCCTTAGGACAAAAAACGCCACTATACCAAATTTAATCGAAATACGTCAAAAACTACGATCTGTAGCTTAAATACAAATTTACATAAACAGACATCAGACGGGCAGACAGGCTTAGATCGATATAGAAAATGATCCTGAAATGATTATGGATCGGTCGGCATAATAAAACGTCTATCGAAAGTCATTCTGCATGTAACACCCGTCGGCACATACTCAATGTTCCCTGTACCGCAAGTGGTGTAGAATACAAAAAGTAAAGGGCTTCACAATCTTTGAAACTGGAAAAGATAGAATGGCGAGTATTCATCATTTTCTTAATTCTATTTAGAACGTTATCATCGATATTCGAATTTCTTATTTTTTTCGAACTGTTTCGTCTTTCGCAAATTTTATTCTTATATTGCATTTTTTTTTTCTTAGATTACCGACGGATCGTAAATTGCAGCAACATTTAAAAATGATCATGATCCACAAAAACTAAAATGCGGTAAAATTTTTAAAAATAGTTACAATTTAAAAAAACATAATGACATGGAACATACTGAAAGGAAATTAACGCCGGAACCGCAGGAATGCAAACTTTGTGGTATATGGTATCGTCATTTGGCTGGTTTGAAAACGGACATGAAAAACATCGATGAGAATACAAGCAATGAATATATAGTATAGGAATACATTTCGGTACATACGGGTGAGGCGTTGGACACTTGCCCCAATTCTTCAATGACTTTTGCGTCCTGTACCAATATGTATAAACATCGGCAACGTTTGCACAAAATTGAATATGAAGCAGATCGTCAACAAGCAAAGACTGGTACAAGCAAAGTTCGTTCTTTTGGTGTATCTAATGGCCTTCCAAATCCGCAGATAGTAATAAATTACTATTACTACTATTACTATTTTACTATGACAATACATTGAAAAGTTTTAGTATACAACAAATCCGATGAGACTGAAAAGAAATTTCAAATTATATTTTGTAGGCGTAAAAGGGAATTACTGAAAGATAAAGCGGGCGGTAAATATGAACGTAAAAGTTCAGCGCCTATGCCAAATTTCTTTAAACTAAGTTTCTCGACATCTTCTTCTTTATAAGGCAGTATGAACTCAATATATCTTTGCTGCCCGTGATTTTTGCTCATTGCTCATAAGCTGCAATGGACAAAGATTACCACTTTTATTGTATAAAAGTAGGTCACGCCCAGCCAATGTTATAAAGTATGAAAATTACGATTTTTCGTTTTTGTTTTCTTAAAACTTAAAAGACTTGGTCGCATTTTACATTACTTGACATGAAAAAAAAAAAAAACGGAAAACTGCATGGTATAAATAACTTCCGCGTAAAAAATAATTGCAATCTGAGATTTGCTACCCAAAAAATTAAAGATTTGGGATGAAAGGCGCTTCGTCAACGTTTGCAAAATATATCAAGCAGATAATCGATTAAAGTATTTGTCGTACATTCAAGACAACTGCAGCAAGGATGAATTTTACAAAGCATACATACGGACACATCAAGCACTTTACAATTTATCGCATTCTTCCGGATATATTACCAAAACATACCATACTACCATAAAAGTAGTTAAATATCGTCAACTGACATCGGTTTTTACAAAAACATGCAGCGAAAACTTTTGCGGCACCTAAAGCAGTGATGGAATGAATGAAATTGATACACGTTAACACAAAATGTTAAATGTTAGTCGCATGTCCCTTATTGGTCGCTTTACGAGTGGCTATTAAGCCATACGTAGGAAAGGCGACAGTACACAGAAAATTGCAAAAAAAAAAAAAAATATATGTACATATCATATTTTTTGGTTTTAACAAAAACAATTGAGTTTTGAAAATCGTTTAGAAATCCTTAAAAAGAATTCTCTATATTTTCCTAGTAGCTTTTTGGCCAAGGCGATACTTTTTGCTGCAAAAGTTCGTCTAAATTATAAGAAAACTATGTTTACGTAAGAAAAACGCTAAGAATTTTTATACTTGATGACCAGAACTCGGTTGAGAAGAGAACGCGATTAAATAAATTCGATACACCGATACGTAGTACAGTGGAAAGCTCGCAAGGGTGAACGCGTGAACATCAAGCCGGTTGCAACCGCAGCAATAGCTTGTCTTTACCTCATCTTCGTCCTCATTTGAGTATCTTGAAGAGAATAAAATGGTGCCTTTTTTCTCTATTCTACGAGGTACTTCAATGATCTATGTAATATCCTCAGGGTGACTCCTCGTTCATTAAAAGATTAAATTCCTCCCTTGGCATATTTGTCTTGCAATAGTTCTTCACAGGCCTTGTTGGCATCGTGAAACGAGTCTTCTCGAGCTACTGCCTTTTTATATTTTAAGGATTGTTAAAAAAATGAAAATTTTTTGAAAAAAGGTTTTCTAAAAAAAAGAAAGGCAACAAACAAAAAAAAAACGCAAATGTATTCAAAAATCGATCGAATAACAGTAAAGTCATCACGACTTTCACAAGATGTAATGTAGAAACAGGATAGAGTCTATTTTTGTAATTTCAATATATGGATGATAAGGAGAATGTTATCGCAATCCAATTGAATTAAAGCGAAGAAAGAAAAAAAAAAAATCAATCGATATTCATATTATTTTATCAGAATTAGACGCACTATTGTAGTCAGCACATGCTCTTTGTAATAAGAGCTCAGCAATTATGTACAGAGAGGAAAAAAGTGAACTTTTCGTCAACAATTTCAACATCTCCCACATTTCTTCTCCTTTGCATTTACTGTTATCGTATCTCCTGTGTTCTTCACTTTGCCTAAAAACGTGAATGTAAAGCGAAAACATTGCAACTAAACTCAAACCTAACGACTATTCCAAGAGTAACTGACACTAGTTGTACGCGTGGTATTCTAAATGTCTAAATGTCTAACTGTCTAAATGTCTATTTTCGTTAGTGTAAAAACTTTGAGAAACTTATAAAACTTTTATTGTTTCCTTGCTTTTCATAGATATTTATAGGGACGCTACTGATCGATTTAATGAAACACATTAAACTGAGCATTAGAACTGCAATGCATTCTCAAGGCAGTAAATCATTAATTCGAACTAGCTGTGTCGTACACTATTACTACTATTCGCATTTGTTCTCATAAATTTCACGGGGAGTTTTAAAACCGTTTACAATGACAGAAAATCATCAACCAATATTTGCGTTTATTATAAGATTTTCTTACACTTTACCCAAATTTTTAGGTGTGTAGAAGAAACCTTCGATACCCATAGTGACATCCTTAGTACATCTATATATATATGTATATATTTATGTTTGGCGTTTAACAAAGTTGTTTCTATGGCTAAACTATTCTCTACTTCCATGAAACAATCGTGCCTTAAAAATTAGCTGTATTTTCTAAAATTGCATAAGATTATTTGAAATCGTTAAAATAATTCTTCGGTTTTTTCTTTAAATATTTAAGTTTATATGTTAACCAAAAAAAAATTTCCCAATAATTTGAATATAAATCACTATTATCCTAAAAACTAGATCAAAAGAAAGGCAACGTAATGTTATCTTTTTCATGAAGTAGCTTTAAAAACTATAATTTAATTTAAGAAAAAAAAAACGCCTAACGAAGTACTTTCACATATTGAAACCTACATTTCTAAAAGCTTCTTAGAATCGTGCAATATATAATATGCTTTCATAAATCTACAGTAGAACCATGTATATATATATGCTTTCATATATCGAAAGTATATGGAAACAACCCAAAATATTTTACATAGAAAATTTTCAACAATTAATTAGCAAGTAGTCTTGAACAACCAATAAATTCATATAGTTTTTTATAAGTGTTAATATATTTACTCACACACATTCTAAATATATAACTATAAAAGTATATACTAAAACAAAAATGAGACTACATCAACAACAAAATTCCAATCATTAAAAGCAACGATTTATCAGACAAAGGATATTTTTGGCTTTTTGCCTCAGCTATTATTTAAATTTTCAACTTCTTGAATATGTAAGGAAAGTAAGAGTGTTTGATTTTATTTAATTTTCTCAACAGGTGATATTTGAAAAAGTTGTAAATCGAAAATTGAAGCCATTGCCACGTTAACGCTCTCATAAGTGAGTAGTAATTAGCGATAGGAATTTAATTTTGTAAATTATTTAATCATTCCGTTAATGTAATCTAGTTAAAACGACATAAACGCACTTGTGAATTTTTCATGTCCTCATCACTGTCTTTGTGTTACAAAACCATATTTTGTGAATAAAGGTAAAAAATAATGTACGATCAATGCGTTACTTTTCAGCCGGATTATAACGGCTTAAGGGCTAAGAAATTTAGAGATTAGAACAATTGAAAAACATTTGCCATATTAATTATTATAAGAACGAAATTAACGTTAATAACAAAACTAAAATGTACTGTATTCACAGAGTTTTTATATTTCTTTCTTGAAGATTCCTTATTACTATAGCTTACTTTAATTTCTTCAAAG
The DNA here is from genome assembly GCF_014805625.2 of Glossina fuscipes. Taxonomy (NCBI): domain Eukaryota; kingdom Metazoa; phylum Arthropoda; class Insecta; order Diptera; family Glossinidae; genus Glossina; species Glossina fuscipes. The sequence continues at coordinate 2,814,223 of NW_023998564.1, forward strand.
CTTAATTTGCTGCATTAACTTGCAGCACTTTGCTCTTTGAGCTGTTACAAACGCTTAACTAATCGTCCTTGAGCCAAACGCCGATTTTTAGCAATGCGAGCCATTTGCTCAAATGTCAGCTCCTTTACTATTTGTTCCGTAATTGCTTGAGTTTGTGGTAAAAGTTTATCCTTATTAAAATTATCCCCACCTGTATAAGGAGTAGACAGCGCCGTATGGTCTTTAGAAAAGCTAGGTGTAGTGAAGTTAATACTACTGAAGGAATCACCATCAGTTCTATATTTACTGCTACTTTGATTGGATATGTTTTCTTTTGAATTCGCCATGCCGACCTTTGATTTCTTGATGGGCGATGCTTGTTCTTCCCCACATTTTCATACTTTTATTGATTCCCACGACATTTTAGGGCTCAGCCGGCAAAATGTGATAAAATAAAGGAAATGATCCAAGATCCTAAAGATGGCCAACAAATAGTACGAATTATTTTTAGTCGAAATAACAATGTCCACGAAGTTGAAACGGCCGATACGGAAAATGAGAATTTTCTGGGTAAATGGAATAAATTCTAATATCATACATGAAGAGACATTTTTATCGTTTGATAATGTAACTATCCCCATGAAATTCAGAAAAAAACTTTGGAGTTAAACGAAGCGATTTTATTCTAGTGGAACCAATCGAAGGGGGCGATAAAGTTAAAGCAGAGATTTGTAAGTTCTTAACAGCCGAACAAATCAGGGAATTCATCAAGGCTGGCATTTGGCCGGAATGCTTTAAGAGGGACGATAACGAATGGACGTTACGCAAGTAATTATGTTAAAGAAACTTGTGATGAAAACGCAGAGGAATTCAAAGAAAAATTCAGTGGACCATGTCATTTATCTCCGAATAGAAATCGGTCAAGCCTTTTAGTAGCATTTCAAGATGAAAGTACAAGTTCAGAAGATGACAGCTAACTTAAATGCTTACCAACTTACATACCGAAATGTGCAGAATAGGTATTTTTAATACCTACCATGTAACTCGATCACACTTATTAATTGCATATTTAAGTATTAGAAAAAAATGTTCTTGACAATAAATGATAAATGTGAATTCAAAAAAAAAATCACGAAGAGAAACGACGTAGAGAATTTAAAAGTATTGATCTTTGTGTGACTGCTATTTTTGAAATGCAATCAACATGACTAAAAAAAAAACCTTGAAAAAAATTATAAACGGTTCATAATAATTGACTCTTTTTTTTTTTTTTTTCTTAACAAGCAAGTGCAAAGTGGCTACTTAAACATTAAACAAAAGCTTGAATTTGTATCTGCCATTCCTTCTAAGTACCAAACATAAGAATTCCATTCTAATAAAGATGTCAATTCGTTACAGATTGCCGTATGAATGGGTAGAGCTTCACCCACTTTCGCATCGCGTTCCTCCTTGATGACCATAGCCGCAGCGCCTGCTCTTTAGCAGCTGCTTCATTTTGTTTAACTAATCCCCGTTGATCCGCAGCTGCTTTACTATCGTCGGTAACTTTGGCTACTTGAACCACCACAGTTTCCGCAGCGTCTTTCAACTTTGGTTCCAACGCCGCTTAATGACATAATAGGACACTTTTTGGGAACTCCTCCTAATATTATGGGCCAAGCTAAGCAGGTTTAGTAAAACTAAATCGATCAACAGTCAATAACATCGCTTTCATAACACAATTTCCTAACACTGATATATTACAATTTAAGCCTCCTTCTGAAAGTGTTGAAAAAGGCTTAACAAATACGTTAGAGTTTTTACAGAAATTTTGAGGCTGCCATGTTTTTTTATAGCGGCTTCATTTTAAGAGGGTTCTTCAATAATTGACACCTAAGTGTCTTAAATGTAATTTCCTTAACTATTCAAAGGGGGAATAAAGCGAAGAATATCTGTAAAAACTTTGATTTTTTTTTTTTTGAATTGTTGGGTGGAAATGGACTAAGATGGATTTGTGGCTTATATGTCCAGATAATAAAATATCGTAAATTCAGAAATATGTATAAAACGCGACAAAAACAACAGCAACCGTAATAACTGGAGTCGGTATGTTAAGTGTAATTGTGTAATTACGCTGGTTGAGTGTTGAAAGTAAAACAGTGTTGCAAACTTTGGCTGAAATCGAAAGAGGAATAGAAATTGAATGAACGAGAGACAAAAAAAAAGCAAATAAAAACCAAAAAAGGAAGAAGAGAAAAAAAATTAAACGATAAATTCGCTTTTTTATTATTATTATTATTATTATTTTAATTTTAGACTAATGAAATGAATTCTTAGACTAAAAAAAAGACATTGAGCACTAGCAACACAGGCTATCGGCTCTTCGCTTTTTTAATAAAGCAAGTTAGTTCGCCGAGCTGACATACATTTTTTGCAGCAAAGAGATCGAGGACACAGTTATATAACATGAAGAAGCTAAAGGAATCTCTAATCTCATCAAGCCTGTGACATCTGAAGATTAGATGCTCAGCAGATTCGACAACATTGCAAACTTCACAAACGTCAGATGTTATAGCGCGAGTCATTTTTAAATAAACTTTATCATAAGTGTGACCACTCTTGAGTCTATAAAGAATTTTAATTTCACAGGAATTAAAAGACGATACAGAAAAGGGTTTGAATTAAATGCGGGATTTATTTTATAGAAAAGGCGATTGGATTTAACACACGCAATCTCTTCAAATTCTTCATTTAGCTGTTGAACGATATTTTGGGAAATCGCAACATGTGGAATGTTCAAATTCCACTTTAGACCTGACTAACGATTTGTATACAGTGAAAGCTTTCTTGGGAGGCAAGCCTAACTGATTGTTAGTCATGAGTTTGATGATGCTACATCCAAATTGAGTCTTCGAAGGCTTTTTCATAATGCCCATGAAGGCTGTCGTTTAAAATTCTACCAAGGAATCGAAGAGGTTTCACCTGATCAACTTTAGTGCCTTTTAGTACCTTTGGTAAAGAGCCTGATTTCACGTTTAGAACTTTTGGCAAAATAAACACTATTCGTTTTGCTGGGGTTAAAATATAAATGAAGATCGGCGCATGCATCCAAAAAAAATTAGCCTTCATGGAGAGATTATTGACAGCAGCCGAAAGAGATGAGTCCGCAGATACAATTAGGAAATTATTTGCCTATTGCAAAATATGAGTTTTGTCATCTTGAGGATCTTGCCAAAGAAGCTGTGTATAGATTGAAAAGTGGGGTTTAAGCAACTGTTTTGTGGGATATCACCATATATTTCAACTTTTTCAGTACCCATCACCAACACACGCTTGGATAAAAAATTAAGTTTTTGAAGAGGAACCGAAATGCTTAAGAGAACTCTACCAAGCTTAATCAATTTGATACAGTGATAGGCTTTGCTGATGCCCAGGGAAAGCATAACAACCACAATCAAAATATAAATTGTTTTTGCGGAACTTATTATGAAACCACCTGTTCTTTCTAAAATCAGTTGTTCATTTTTGTGTTTATCGATTATTATCTAGAGATGCGTTTTTCCTTTATAGAAATACAGTAAATCACATCATCAGTAATTTTTGTTGTTGTTGTTGCATGTTTTGTTTGTTTATGTTATGTGCAATTTAAGAAAGGGAATAGAAAAAGAAACCCTTTAAAAAATATGTTGAAACAGTTAACTCTGCTAAATAAATACAAATATATGACAAGTTATTTAATATTGTAAGTGTGTCCCATTACTGCCTTTGTTAAAAAAAAAAATTACGTAACCTTAAAAGGTAATAGATATTCGTGTGCTGTGCATGTTAGGCTGACGTTTGAAAATTTCTGATTTCAGCCTGCAAAATAGCAAAGGATACCATCAAAGACGTTCATTTTTCTCCATCAATAATCTAAGCAATAAAAAAAGAGAATATGTAAAAAAGGAACTGATAGGGTAAGTTCATACTCAGGATATTGTTAATCATACAAACTAATGTCTTGCGTATACATACAATTTAGCTATTCCATGCAAGAAATGTACTCTGTTGTCGCCGATGTTAAAAATTATTATACGTTTGTCCCATATGTGAAAAAATCCCGCGTACATAGTCATCACAATTTTGGCTTTAAAGCTGATTTAATAGTTGGTTTTCCGCCAGTTAATGAAGCCTATACGTCACGCGTAACTCTAAATTCGCCGCATTTGGTAATATCGGAATGCAATGATGGACGTTTATTTAGTTATTTATTAAATGAATGGCGCTTTAGTTCCGGTCTTAAAGACATACCACAATCTTGCGTATTAGACTTTAGAGTTGCCTTCGAATTCAAATCATTATTGCACAGTAATATAGCGAATTTATTTTTCGATTTAATTTGCGACCAGATGGAAAGTGCTTTTCTTGAAGAAGCGCGTCGCCGCTTTGGTGAACCTTCAATACGATCACACATACTTTATCATAAGCGTTCCTGACCTTGCCACTCAAAAGATGAGGAAAGATGAGAGCTATAGCCTTTACTTCCATACAGTTCGAGATGAAAAATATTATTGCATATATTTATACAGTTATTTTTTAGTTGATTAATATGTGCTACCAATTATTTTTATTAAATATTTTTGTATTATTTCATACTTAGTAAAATTTCTCATTTAATCTGTTTTAATAAATAATGGTTTTTTTATACGATTTACTCACGATTTTGAGTTCGTATGACTTTCGAATGACTATGATGCAGGAAGAATACTAGAAAAAACGAGGAAGTTGCATTTGTTCTGTAACGAATATATATCAACACTCACTAAATTCACTGGCAAAATATCAGATTGTGCGGAAAGTAAATTTGATTTTTTTTTTATAGTAAATAAAGGTGGAATTGCATATTGTCCCATTTTTTTGGAAATACCGTGATTCCACGCTCACAAAATTCTTGTCCTTTCCTTGAAAAAAACAAGTGGTTTTTGAAATCCTCATCTTAGCTAAAGGTATCACCGTCTCAACAAAGTTGTAGAGACCGGAATAAGTAATATTAATGAGAAAGTGCCAGATCTGAAGAATATGATGGATGTGGCACTATATGTCGTGAAGGCGTAAAACCTTTTAACGCGTGAACAAAGTCGCATATATTCTCGCATTTATCTTGGTGAAACATTATACATCTTCTACTGAACAATTTCGGCCTTTTCTGTTTAACTGAGTCATTCAAATTTATCCGGCTGATGAAAACACACTTCTGATTTGTTAGAATTGATCTTATTTCGTCCGGTGGAGCTAAAAAAAAAGTGAGTCCCACCGAAGAGTTAGCATTATTTTTTTTTTTGAAAAGTAACGTCGTTCAAAGTGCTTTGAGACGGTTTATCTTTTCTACTATACGGTCTCCTGCGTTTAAAATTGTTATAGATAAAAGTGGAGCATTTTCTTGACGTTTGATAATCAAATCATACGTCTATGCGTCGGCACAAGTTTCTTTCCGTAAGAAGATGAAGAACTCATATTGCGGTTAAACCCAAACGGTCGAATTCCATGCACTTAATTCCTCAACGATCTCACGAGCTGTTAATCGTCGGTTTGCATCAATTAGTGGCTTTACTATGTCTTCATCATCAATTTTAACTGACTTCCCAGAACGTGGCGCATTTTCAAGATCAAAATTGCTGGATCGAAATTTTGGGAAACCCATTTTAACATTAAAGTTCTGTCAATACATTTTTCCCGTACACATCGGATAATACTTTCTTGGTTGAATAGCATTTTCAGCTTACTATAAGATCAATCGAACTGAGATTTTACTAAGGAAACTGAATCAGTAAAGAGTGATTCAGCTGCAGCTTCGAGTCTAAATGATTTGATTACCAACTTATATGTTATAAGCCATTAGGCTTTTACAACTTTTGGCACAGGGTAAATACTCATGGCTCTTCGCATGTCAATATGTAACTGTCTAGGTTACTTTGTTTCTTTTGAAGAATAACGAAGAACTTTTCTTTATAAACACAGCAGGAGAAACCTGCCCCGTTATATGCAATCCTTTGTAATATTATAGGCAGATTGAAAATGATCTAATTTTTCAGAATTCTGGATGGGTGTCAGCTGTTGCTTCGTCGATCAATAAGTAAAAATCTGTTTAAAAAATGGAATAAGGTTAAGATTCATCAAAAAAGGTTTGAAATTAATTGAAAACCTCTAATAAATCCTTTACGATCTATATCTAAAATACCATAAAACTTTGACTAAAATGCTAAAGAGCTTTTATTTATTAAGATTAGTTGACAGTTATCTATGGTTTATTAAAAGCACGTGTGTAATTTTTGTAGCTAACAATTTTTTAACTTGTGCTTGGATATGGTTGGAACCAATAAATACACTAAAGCAGCTCACGGCTCATCCTACAGATATTCACATTATTCATATTATCGGCTTTCAAAATCAGGTCTTATGTGCAACGTGGTTGAAAAAGTCGTTCGATCCGAACTATTTCCAATAGCGTTCGTCCTCCTTGTGCAAAAACACATCACTGTACCAAATTTCATCGAAATATCTCAAAAATTGCGAACTGTAGCTTGAACACAAATTTGCATGGGCAGACATCAGACGGACAGACATGATTATGATTCTAATTCGATCGGTGTAATAAAAGGTGGATCCATCTTAAGCCCTTCTGCGTGTTACATACGACCGGACTAACTTAATATACCCATACCATAAACAACAAACAGAAAACATTTGTTTTTTTTTTGCAAACACAAGGTCCTGTACATTTTCTTGTGTGCCAACGTTTCTGCAAAGACGAGGGCCTATCTATTTTGCTGTTGCTAAGATTGCAAACAGAAAACATGCGGGCAAAATAAATACTGAATTTCATAAAAATTAATTGCAGTTTTTTTTGTTAATGTGATCATTCATTCCTGCGACACGCTGAATCGCTGAAAGAAAGGAGGGAACAGAAAAAAGAAATATGGGTCCGGGCGCAGCCTTGTTGGTCAGCCTTTGAACCCTGAACTCGTGGTCACGATTTATTACCTACCCGGCTACTCAAGAGGAGTTTACAAAAATTGAAAAACATGATGAAACCAACAGTTTCAAAAAAAAAAGTTATTAATTATTCGTTTTTGAAAATAATTACATATTTTTTGTTTAATTACGTCTCATAACAATTCTATTAAAATTCCTTCACAAATTTAATTTAAAAATAAGAACGAAAACATCAGTGGCACGAATAGAATGTACAATATTTTGTTTGCAGAAACTTATCACTATTGTAAACATACGTTATATTTGTTTATGCATTTCTTTCGTTGGAAGTATATAGAAATTCAAAACAGGAATCTCTTTTCACCCAATTTTAGACGGTTACATATATACGTAAATAATTTGACATTGACACAAGTTAAATATGGCTACACATATGTACTTTTCATTGTGATTAATATTTAATATTAATGAACAATAAGAGAGAGAGAACAAAAATAACAAGCAGCTTGAAACGACTATTCGAAATATAATGAATTATTTAATAAGTAAATTAAGTTTGCAAAACTTGAATCGCGTAATGTGATCTTTCGGGTGCGCTCGTATTGGAGAGTTGCGACGAAAAATGTACTTTTGGTATCTCATTAACAAAATGAATGAGTGATGAGTGAATTAGGCGAAGTAGTGTAAGGCATCTAATGATCGGTCTTGCCTGATGTGTTGGAATGTTATTTCCTTGTTTTCAATTATTTTTTAATGTATTTCCAGTTCTTTCAATTTTTCTTTATTATTAATATCTTTCAGGTTTATTTTTATTTTCATTTTTTTTTTTTTTTTTTTTATTATATATCAAAACTAGGCCCAAACGGACATTGGGCCTTTTTTGCATATCTATTGCTGAATAACCTTCTTCTAAATATTTATTGTTTACTTTTTTTTCTTTTTATTTAAAAATGTTATATTTTCGATATCTGTGAATTTTAATTATTATCATCAATATTCGGATAGTGTATGGTTCAAGAAGATGCGCCGCCGATCCATCTATGAAATTTCTGAGCGTATCGTTCAATTAAAATACACAAGCGGCTATCGCGGAACGAGTAATTATTATTGCGGGGTCGTTTTATCGAATTGTATATCCATAAGCCAAGGTATGGATTCTTCACCCTTTTTTGATGCTTATTTTTATAATTTTTGTTTTATTTCTGCAGGATTTCAAACAGCGAATCGTAAAAAAATCTCTATATCGGAAGAAAGCAAAATATCCATACAAAATATTCTAAGAGAATTTCAAGACGATTTGCAGGAAACAGATTATGAAATTGAATTAAAAGATATAAAAGCTCGGATATCGAATAAGAGTCCAAGTTTAGAACAACCGCAATCAGAAAAAGACTAATGTTCGAAAAGGACTATGAAACTGGAAAGAAAGATATGAAAGACCGCATGGAATTCAAATTTAAAAAAATGGCAAAGAGCAGTGCACAAGCCAACAAACCCACAGGTTTCCAAACGGCTAATGGCAAGAACGTGCTCTTATCTGAAAAAGGGAGAAAACGTGTAAAAAGCCTCCTAAACGAATTTCATCAAAGTGAAAGTGATGATGATATTGAGGATAATTTGCTTTGTATAAAAAATAAAGTTATTTCTAAAAAGCAAAGCATGCTGTCTGAAAAAAAGACTTTTAAGACATCTTTAACAAGCAGCAAAGAAGAAGGAGATTACCACAGATGGAGCGGCAAATTGTCAGCAGCTGAAAAAAGTCGAATATAAAAGTTGAAGATGATGAAGGGATCGGAGAGATAGGAAGCGATTATGCTAATATTGCATTAAGTCAATAGGTTCTTCCTCAAGATGATTCAAAGTAATTTTTATGTCAAGAATGATGTCAATGATGAAACCAAACAAACCGTTTTAAAATCTCCAAATACTTGGCAACATTTAGACATTGGGCATTCGACTTTAAATGTTCCAATGATGTTTCGTAAAAATCGTTTGTTGTCATTAAACCCAAAAAAGAAAAATTTAGGTCACCCAATGAACTCTGTGAGACACCCATTAGAAATTTATTACAAACCGAGACTACAACACCCGAATTAGGGGCGTTTCTTAAAAATGGTGTTGAAACAAGTACAACAAGTACACAATGCGATAACGCAAAACGCAACGTACAACCAGAAATATAACCAAAAGTATCCGTCCAGTTGGAGCTTATAGCAACAAACACTTTTTCAACCGCTTTGATTTGTCATTGGGAAAATCAAACTGGCCCTTCCTGTTGCTGTATATTAATTTATAAAATTTATATATAATTATAAATAGCTTTATTTATATAATACCTTTATTATATATTAATGTCTTTTTTTTAGTCTAAGAATTCAATTCATTAGTCTAAACTTAAAATAATAATAATAATAATAATATATATTTAAAATAGCTTTATTAATATATAATACAAATTGTTTTTCTTTTTAATAGTTTCCTGTTTGTTTCCGATTCTTTTTCCTTGAGTTCGTCGCTTTTGCTCTTCTATCACAACACCGTATAAATACATGCCGAAACCATCTAATTTATTTCGCGAATGCTCTGCCCGCAAAGTAACCAAAATCTCACCCAGCTCTTTAAAGTGACCTGAGTCATTTAGATTCGATTGATCCGTGGTCGAATCCAATCGTCGTTTCTCCACTGCCATATAAGTGGCATAAATATGATATGATACCATTCCGCACTAAATGTATCATGTAAATGTAAATGTAGCTGTATCATATTCCTATACATCAAAGTAACTTTTAGCCAGAAAATAAATATCATATTCTTTCGGTGCTATGAAATTATCTTTTTCATCCTTGCCGTCAATATCCACGTTCGCAAGGTCGTGGCACATTTCAGCTAACCATTTGACGCTGTACACTAAACCACGTTTTTGACAATCCACTATACCCTGTCTTAACTCTCTTTTAGCGTCGAGTACGTTAAAGAAGTCATCCTCCATTTTTTAACAAGTTTTAATGATAACATATTTTTCTCTAGGAAAAAGCTGGAAAAAGGAAAAAAATGATTAATACATAAGAGCGAGTTATTAAGCGCTGCTTACTGGAAAACCGAACTGTCATGTTGATCACCCCATATTAAAATTTCCGCTATACTTCTTAACAAATTAAAAAAAACAATAGCATAATTCTCTGTTAAAAAGGCAAAGCAGTAGTGGAATAATCTGTTCAAAAAGACAAAGCAGTAGTGAAATAATCTGTTAAATTGCAAAGCCGCCGGTATTTATAATGGAATATTATTAATTTCGCCAGAGGAATGAATTCAAAGACTAAACTCTCAAAAGCACTAGCATCTAAAGCTATCGCGGCTTTTATTAAAAACTCTACCGCACTTGAGATTCGAACCCACGATCATTGACTTGCTAGTCGAGATTCCTCGCCTTCGGCTACTCAGACGGATTATTATTATTATTATTATAATTTTAGACTAATGAAATAAATTCTTAGACTAAAAAACGAAATCGGCTCTAATTTAAATAAATGTACATCAGATAATGTGCTTAGTAGTATTAATAAAGTAATATATTAAATTGATTTTTTTTTCTGAAGCTGATTGTAGAATGGCCCAAGGGTTAATCGTTCCAAATGTAATACTTCTAGCCAAGCAAAAGTAAAGGCAGTCGCAAAGAATGTGCTTCATAGTGACAGTTTGTCCACAACTGCAGATTGGGGAGAAAGACTTCTTCAAGATCCATTGGTGAGTTTCAATTGTATGACCAAGGCGAATTCTCGAAAATGTTTGGATCTTCATTTTCTCAACATTAGTTGGATATAAAGGTGGAGTTAATTGAGGGTTAATGGAAGAGTAGTGTTGATGATGGTATTGGAAATTTTCTTCTGCCATTTTCTGTTTAACTTTTCTTCCAATGTATCTTTGAAGATCCAACTTTTCCATGACCTCATCCATAATTAGAGGAGCAGAAGCAACCCGTCCTCTAGCATCTACCACCGCACAAGCAGGAGGCAGACCAGAAGATCTTGCGCCGTCTGTGTATAAAAGATTCCAACTAGTACTTTCCAATACTTGGGTTATTTCAGCTATTAGATTCCTGAAGACGTAATTTGGAGTATCTTCTTTCTTGTGCATAAACAGCGAGATGTCAAAAGAGCAGTCTTTCAAAATCCATGGAGGTTTAACACCAAAAGAGCGGAAAATTTTTAAGGGAATATTCAATTCCTTTGCGACGTACAAACAATGGTCAATAGCAGATGGTGACTTTGGAATTTTCTTCGCAATAATAATCTTTCTCACGCCATCACCGAGAATAGATTTGTCTGAATGAAGAAGCTTGGGGACTATTTTAGCTTTTAACTCATAAAGTCTATTTTCTAAAGTTGGGAGACCAGTTTCAATTATAATATTATTTATGGGCGTCGTCCGAAAAGCATAACAACTTGTTCTAACTGCTTGGTGGTAGACCTGTGTGAGGATATTGATATTAGATTTGCAGCTATTGCCACAAATTATCAAAGCATAGTCAATCTTGCTTAACAGAAGCATTTTGGTGAGATAAGCAATAGTGGTAATATGCGCATGGCTTCTCCAGGCAACGTACTGTATGAAATTCACCCTTGTTAAAAGAGAGTTTTTTAACCGAAGACAGTGTGTTCTCCAACGATAATTGTTGGAAAACGTGAGCCCAAGAACTTGGAGCGCCTGCACATTTATTACCGGTAAGTTGTTAATATGCATCAGTAGATTTCCTGCGTCGCACATTTGTTTTCGACAAATGTAATTTGATTTTTGTATAGAAATTTTAGCCCCTGAGGAGTTTGCCCATGTGGAGATCTCTCGTGCAATAGATTCGACGATGTTGATTGCCTTCGCGCTATCTTTTTCTTTTGTAACAATGTATACATCGTCCACGTAGAGACAATGTTCGATTCTCCGTAAACGGCAAAGAATTTTGCAAATTTTGTTGAAGGCGATCTGGAAAAGCGTGACAGAAAGAGGAGATCCTTGCGGGATGCCATCCATTAGCGGAAAGGAATCAGAGAGATGATTGTTGATTCTAACTTCAAACCGCCGATGCGACATGAATGATTTGATGTAATTGAAGAATTTGGGTATGCTACCGCCAAAGCCAGTGCCAAGTATTTCCAATTCTATTTCATTTTTAGCATAACTATCATAATCCATGTAATTTTTGTTATTAGCTGTTTGTAGAGGGTATTTGGATCATAATTCATGCAAGTGTGGATATAAGAGATTTGTAGACGGTATTTGTGTGGATATAAGAGGTTTGTAGAAGGTACTGGTTTGTTTCTTATCTGTTTGTAGAAGGTATTGGTTTGATTATTAGCTGTTTGTAGAAAATAATGCTTTATCTGAAATTCAAAGCAAAAGCAATAATTCAATCATTCTTTTATATATATTTTATTTTTATATACATTTATTTAATCTTTTACTTGAACTTTATACTTCTTTAATTGGATATTTTCTCAAGGTACTTGAATAATCGATATTTTCTAAGTGCAAGTCAGATGTTAATTTAACTACAACCTTATTGTTTAGATCAATTTAGTATACCTTTCATTCCACCAGGTTCTAGAAGAAAAAAGGTGGGAATATGTTTACAGTTGTGGATGTAAAATTAAGATTTACAGTGCAACCTTTTCCTTTAGCTTTAACGCCACGATGGCACGGGAAAACCGTTTGCATTCTTTACCTTTTATTTATTATACTACGTTCGTAATCTTTTTTTTTTAACAGTTATCTGCTAAAACCATTATTCTACCGTTGTAGAATTTTTACGATACTTGGGCAAAAATTGAGCCAAGTTATCACAAGCCTCTATTGGAGACAACTTTGCATCGTTAAGAGAATTCTTTAGTTCTTCCCCGCCAAGCTCTCTCACTTTTTGTCTGCCCATTAAACATGGATATGGAGATCTGGCATTGTCATGATAAAAAGTGGAAAAGGCCTTTTGTATTGAATAATTGGGGACGTGGACAAAGAAAATTTTGTAATTTTCTCTTGCTTGGCAGTTTTTAAAAGCTCCTTCAATTCAGACTGATACACACCAGTCGCATTAGCAATTTGACTCTTAAAAGTAAGACTTCCCTAGACGGGTCAATGTTCATAAAGCAATCGCGTAGCTCATTTGCCACTCTTAAACTTTCACTAAGACTTTTAAAATTAAATGTCACTTTTCCAGTGCTTGTTGAAGCCTCTTCTTCAATGGGCTGCGAATTTAACATTTCCTCCAAGTCGGTTTCAGTCAAATCTTCATCTTGCGAGTCAAGCAATTCCCGAATGTCACTTGATTTTATCTGTTCGAACCCATCTCGTCGGATTCCATTCGCGATTTCGGCTATGTTTGCAGTCAAAGTTTGAACTTCTTCACGGATTCTTTATCATTTTCCGCAGTCAGAGCCGACCACAGTTTTTTCCAGCATGACTTCAATGTGTATGGCTTCAGTTCTTCCAATGATTCTTTTATGGTTACAATGCATTTTGTAAATCAAATATCTTCCGGCATTCCATAACATTCGTATCAGGATTACATTCCACATTATCCAATTAGATCTTGAAGGTTCGTCTAATGTATTAGAGATTAAAGGCCTTGATTATTCCTTGGCGCATAGGTTGAAGCAAAGCCGTCATGTTGGGAGGTGAAAATGTTGCTTTTGTGTTTGGATGCATAATTTCAAGTTCCCGAGGATGACCTGATGCATTGTCCAAAACTAGAAGTGCTTCAAAGTCTAAATTCTGTTTTTTTAAATGAAACTTATACTTCAGAAAGAGAACAATTCTGAACTTATTCATACCACAAAAAGTTCAAATTGCTTGTGCTTTTCTAATAATAACACTGATGAAGGTTTATTCATACCACAAATAAAATTATTAATTTTCGTTTTTCATTAACTGACGGAATCATTATTGGTTTTCACATACGAAACAGAGAAATATTTTGTATACCTCATAAAATATTTGAGAAGCATTCGCCGCAAACTTATGTGTATGGCTTCAGTTCTTCCAATGATTCTTTTATGTGTACGATGCATTTTGCTACATCAAATTTCTTCCTGCATTTCATAACATTCATATCAGGATTACATTCCATATTATCCAATATGATTTTGAAGGTTCGTCTAATGTAATAGAGTTTAAAGGCCAGGGTTATTCCTTGGCCCATAGGTTGAAGCAAAGCCGTCATGTTGGGAGGTGAAAACGTCGCTTTTATGTTTGGATGCATAGTTTCAAGTTCCCGAGAATGACCTGATGCATTGTCCAAAACTAGAAGTGCTTCAAAGTCTAAATTCTGTTTTTTTAAATAAGTTTCAACTTCAGGAAGAAAACAATTCCGGAACCAGTCACCAAATATCCGCGAATAAAGAAATTTATAGCCGCAAATATGGGAATTGGGTCGCATTTTTTTAATCCGTGAATATTGAAACCGCGAATAAAGAAGGGAAGTTTTACTGTATAAGAAACTTTTACTGTATAAACAACGAGAATAATTTCTCTCTCTTTTTGGCAAGCCAAAGAAATTCAAAGTTTTTTACCGTTGTAGTTTTGGTTTCAAAGTATGGAAACAGTCATCATCTGTTTCATAGGTTTTGTCTTTTAAGCATTTTCGGTTATTTCGTTAACTGGATTTTTCGTTAGCTAATTAGCTTTCTCCCAAGAAGGCTTTGCTTAATTTTATGACTCAGGCATATTGCGTAAATTAACTCTAACGTGTTACAATATTGTCATCAAAATTTAGCTGACTCTGTTGTGAAATATATGTCATAAGCACTATTGCAATTACCTTCTGAAAAGCATATGCTATTAAAAATTTGTTGTTTTTTTTCTATTGAATTCAACAACAGAACTCTTATTACATATTTTCTAAATTTTAAACAATTTTCATTAATATTTTTCTTATTCAAGTTTGATTTTCCGTTTAATAATTTCGTTCATTAGCCAAACCTTTATCGTGACATGCAGCCTTGCGACGAAGTAGTTTATCCAATTCCTCTGGTAGTGTTGCCAGCGAAAATGGCAGCGGAATGACAACAAGTATGAATAGCAAATCGAGTGTAGCTGAAATACTACATGAAACCAGAGAGCTTAACATTAAATTGACCACCGAGGTGGAATCTTTAAAGCAAAAACATTTTAACAAGTGGACTTCAGGTCCACTCGTTTAATTATTCTCAGATGCTTCTAAATTGAGGTGGATTTCGGGCCTGCTTATTCAATTACTCTCAGATGCTTCTAAATTGAGGTGGAAAAAAATCAAAATTAATCAAACAGTTTTTGAAAATCTTCTCGAATTGGTTATTTACTGCGTTCTGTATTACTCTTCAGACTTACCCATTTAGAAGAAATCCATTTTAGTTATTTTAAATACAATCATATAATGTTGTTTTTTTGTTTTTGAGTAACCGACCTATGTATTTTTATTGTCTATAGTATTATCGATTTGTCGCACTCTACCGTAATTTACAAGTTATTGCTAAGTTTACATTTTACACCTAACCTAGTTAAGATAGTGTAATTCTAGTAATAATCTATTAATATAATATTATTTGCTTAAGCTGTAATTCTAGTTATAACCCATTTTTATATTATATGCTTACGTTATTATTCGAAGCGATAACCTACTTTAGTTATATTAATTGCTTAAGTTAGCATTAAGTTATTTCCTATATAAGATACTGACCATACATTAGATAAGTCAGAATATAAGCAAGTATTTTAAACAAAAGTAACAAATAAAGACTTTAAAATAATCCACTAAATAAAAGAACATTTAATTTTAAGTGGTGTCACTACATGTCATTATCAAATTTCCCATCTGTTTCCTTTCTATGTTTGTGTTTGAAAAAACTCTTTATTTTTTAATATTTTTAATATCTTCTTCAATGTTATAATTCATATCCTTTTGTACACTACATCTTCTTTTCATAGCAGCTTCCCCTACGAATCTTTGTAAAAAGGTACGTCACGGTACTCTTCTATTGAAAGAGCTTCTTCCAACTTTTTCCTTTCCACGTCGTGCAAAATGTGATATTTTCATCACTTAACAGTTTCTCTTGTTTATCGTTTACAACAGC
>NW_023998564.1:2830257-2831621 GCF_014805625.2 Glossina fuscipes
GCAAGCAATGTCGGCTGATGTTAGCCCCTTATATTAAGAGGATGACGCAAATGTCATTCGATTGTCATTGTTTTTCCATTAATTCCATATATGCTTTGTTAGCTGATTTCCTTCTCGAATGAGATGCCACACGCTTACGTTATTTGCATCGATGCAATAATAATATTAATAGTTGTTTATAAATTTGTTATTAATATCTATGACGGTTTTTATAGTGCTTGGTATGAATTTACATTCTCTCTTAGGATTTTCAAATTCCCCTGAAATGCCTTCAATACACTAATGAACTGACACCAACTTTAAAATTTGACGCCAACATTTCAGCAGACGTTTGTAATTCAAACGATTGGCATAAACTATATTAAGAAATTAGTTCGAAATTTTTACGCCCTTACGCACTTCTTTATACTATCGCTCTCAGAGTATTGACTTGTTTATAATGCAAAGAAAAAACAAATAAGTAAATTAAACTCGGTCGGGACGGAATCTTTTATACCCATCACCGTTATCCTAAAAAAGACAAAAGAAGTAGAAGAACAAAGTTTTCGTGCTCTATAATATAATGTGGGCCCAGCTGATTTCTTCTATTTTCAATTTTGTCGAATAGGCATGTGGACGTTATAGGCTTGTCCTTCGAAAAGTTTAGGTAATTAGGGAGAATGTTTACGACAAATACTAGAAAACTGCGCAAACAAACTGGACACACGAACAGGCGGACGTTTGTAGGTGCATTCCAAATTTGAAAGAGGCTAAGAATTTGCTAACGTTATGGAGTTTCTGAAGCTTGTTTCTACGCGTTATAAACAAAAAACAATTAAATTTTGATAAACATTTTTATGTGAGAATGCCACAGCGTCGCCCATAGAGTATGCAATCAAATTTTTGTACATTTTATAAATAATGAGCAACAAATCAATTTTTCATTTCTTTTGGAAAAAAGAGGCGTTCTCAACTTACGTGCTGCTGTGGGCGTGTCCTTCCACCAAGTTGGCCTATTTTCAATACCAACCTGTGTGCAAGAACTGAATAGAATGCTTAAATATTTATTGCGAGCTCATATTAATATACACGCAAAGATCTGTAGAAGAAGCTGGAATGACTTATGACTTTCTCACCAACCTAATACTCAACCAAAGCATTCAAAACTAGTGCGATGGGAAAAATTAGGGGAAGTCGAAAAGAATGAAAAAAAAGAATTATGTCAATATGCAGCAATCACAGCAAATTCAAAATTCAAAATGTTATGAAAAACAAACAATAAAAGCCATTTATTTTAAAGTTGAAATATATTAATCTAATTGTTTTATTTTTACTTATAGTTTATGTAATATATAATCTTTTTTATATAAATGTATCAAAAATAT
>NW_023998564.1:2831631-2839009 GCF_014805625.2 Glossina fuscipes
TGGTTGAAATGTAATATATATTCTTTATTATATAAATGTATCAAAAAAATGCATTCATCTCCCCTTGTACGTATGGATATTATCACTTTCATTCATGGACGGAGTGTCCTTAAGCATTATTACAAATTACAAGTTCTACAATTTATTTAGTATCTAATGTTTCTTTATTTTTTTTTATAAATGTATGTTTTCATATGAAATTTCTTAATTTCTTTCATTTTACAATATTATTTATTAATAAATGTACGTTTCCATATAAAATTTCTTAATTTCTTTTATTTTACAAGTTAGCTTAGAATTAAACCGTGATAATTTCATGCAAGCTATGTTCCACATGCACTGAATCACCCATTATTCTATATATTTTATTCTTATTCTTCGAATTATTTTATTTTTTAAATATGATTTAATTAGATTCGATTTTTTTTTAATATACTTTGAACTCATATCAATCGTCTTTTCTTTAGTGTAGTTAAATTTTTCATAATTTTTAATGCCTTAAGTAAGTAAAGTATTTTCTTTTTTTAGAAAAGCTTACATCCATTTGAAAACTTGTATTGAATGAACTATAAATAAAAGAAATCTTTTTGTAAGGAGAAATATTTCAAAATTAAAACATTAAATTAATTTAAACATTTAATTTATTCGCTTTCTAATATTGCGTCATACAAAATCTGAAATAGCGTGCAATTTTCTATTTCATCATCATTAAAAATTTCGCATTTATTTTTATGCGCAGGCATTTTTATGTATTTTTATGTGATGCGGAGAAAGGAGAATAAATAATTCCTTATTTCCTTATTTACATTCTAACAAGTGGTCGGTCATTTAATTACTCTCTCAAATTGTTAAATTTGAACTTCGCTCATTTACTTACTCCCTCATGTTCAATCAGAATAAATTCGCCAATTGGATCGTAAGTAAAACTATTTAGTTTCAGCCCTCAGATATGTTACGGAAATGTGATATCGTATCTAAATAACACAGGGTGGTTTCAAACTTCATTTTTTTGCGTACACATAAAAAGTGAGAAATCTCTAATCTAATAAACCAATTTGGCAAGCGCGGAAAGAAGTGGTTCGAATTGAAAAATTTAGAAATTAAACAAAATCTATCACAATAAATTAGATAAAAAATTTCGAAATAAAAATGTAAAGACGCACCTATAGTCTTTTTTATATATTTATCAAATTAAGTGTATTAAAATTTTTAAATATTTTTCAAATTTTATGTGTTAAAATTTTTAAATATACGTAACAAAGAAAATAAGTACATTGACTGGTAAGTGCGATTTTTATTATTTACAATTGCACTTGTTAGCAAAGACACTTATCTGAGATTTGTACAGTTTTTCTGTAAATCTCTACGGTATATCTAGTTGCTAGCAATGAAATATTTTTTCGTATGTACGTGTTTTGATTGGAAGTACTTTTCTTTTTTAAATAAACATAACAAAAAGAGCAAATAAATGAATGAACAAACAAATGGTTAATTGAGTGAATGAGTGAGGGAGTGAATATTTAATTGTAAAATATGTATATTTATTGTACACCTACATTCATATTGACAGCATTACAACTACAAATATTTATGCCGCCATAATATTTACATTATATTAGCCATTGCTTTTTTAGAATCTGCGTTAAGAACAGAGAACATATCAATTATTGTTATTGCATGCGGATGATGTGCAAAGAAATGGAAAGTAACGGTTAAATGCTGAAATTTTTTTTGCACATTCCTTATGAAATGCATTATAGCGTAAGAACTCGTTTAGTTTCTGTAAGACAAGATAAGATAGTTTATGAAATATATGAAGATATGAAGCAACCGTACTCTAATATAGGATGTGGGTACATTAGTACATTAGTGCGTCTAAACGAAAATTTAAAAAAAGATAGCTCAGTTACCTTAGTACATTAATTGTTGTATCTAACATTTCAAGACGATATAATGCCAGTAGTACAAGTAGTTACAACAACTGCTCTCTCAGCGATATATTTTCTTTCACTCAATTAGTTTAAGTGCATTTTCTGCTCATTTATTTCTAGTAAATCCTCGCCGAAGGCATGAACATCGAAATTAAACTATTTGATGTAAATGAACAGGTCAATTAGTAAAGGCAATACTTTTTTTTGAAGAAAAAATTACTCACACTAACTGAATCGTCTTCGATTTCTCATTTAACGGAAGTGTCGTGAAAATTTCTCATTTAACACAATCGAAGCGTTGCAATTTATTGAAAGCAACTCACCGCTCGCTCTATTGTCCACACACGGTATTTTTTTTATATATCTTGTAAAGGAAAAAACCAACTAACGGCTTTTAGCGAGAAATCAAAGCAGTTTTACAAGAGTATAAAGAAGTTTTACAAAGAGAATAATTGCGAAAAATATCGAAAGAAAATATAAAAAAATATTTTTTACCTAAATTATATTAAAAATTACTGCAGTGTTTAGTAAATTAAATTGTTGAATAGGAATAAGTTTTACAAAAATTGTATTAGAAACTTGTGTAGTGTTTAATAAATTAAATTGTTGAAAAAAAGAAGGAATTACGCGTGAGTACATTCATATGGATTTTTTGCAAAATCCCATCTAAGATTCATATTTTCTAGAAAGCTCGTTGGTGCTTCTTTAGCCATTTTGTGAACAAACCAAAGTCGGTCAGCGGCATTTGCTTAGAACTTTATTTATGAGATGTGTAATAGTTGTTTTTTCAAAGATTTTTAATACCTTTTTTTCAAGTATTTTACCCACAGTGAAATATTTATTATACGTTGTTAAGAAATTCGCTTTTTCTAAGATACAGTCCGTATCACTGGATCGCGGATATTTTGTTCCAGAAAAATACTCTTTAAAGTTCCTTTATTTACAATTATATTTCTTTAAATGTAGGATGATTTACAATTTATTTTTGGCAATACTTTCGACTGCCTAACTCAAATATTCTTTTTCTACTCCTTTGTCACAAATATTTTATTTATATACATTTTTGCCATCATAATACTAGTACCTACTTTTATGACCTGATTTCTAATTCGTTAACCTGTTTTTCTGGTAAACCTTTTCATCGGCCTGCATATATACACTTAGTTTTTATCTGTCTGCTTTTTCGCTACTCGCTTTCATCGGTCAGCAGCTGCATGACGCCTCGCGAATGTGCATTTCGTTTCTTTTATCTTTAAGGAATTTATAATTTAGGAAAATGACTTAGCGTTACCCAATTATTGACGAATACTTTGGCTATAGTCTTCGCTTTTTGGTTAGCTATGACCATTTACTGAAAGTAATCAATGACTGCCAGTACGTATTTATTTCCTACATTGCTGGCTGGAAATGGTCCAGCAATATCCATTGCGATTCTTTCGAAAGGTGCATTCACGTTATACTTATGCAAGCGGCTTCGCGGCTTACTTTTCGGGCCTTTCGATTTGATGCATTGATCGCAGTTGCGGATCCATGCAGCTACGGGATCCTTGATGCCTACCCAATAGAAATTTTCCTCGATCTTGTCCACGGTTTTTTGATGCCGTGATCCCCTTCGCTTGGTCCACTGCGTTATACCCTTATAATTTCACGAGTTCTCGCTTGTGGGAACACCAGTAATTTCTTAGCCCATGAAGCATCCTCACTATGCCATATGCGTCACAAGCACCCGTCTTCAACGATGAGGCTTTGCCACTGAGCCCATTACGCCTTCGTAATCGGACTTTCTCTTGAAATCTCTTCCCAGGTAGGACGCTCCTCCTTTTCTAAGGACTTTAGTATTGCAGGCGCATTGCATAATCCAAATGGCATTATGGTAAACTGATATAAGCCGTCGCCAGCGGAAAATACGGTCTTTTCCTTGTCCTGTTCGGCGACCTCCACCTGCCAGTATACACACTTCTAAGGTTGAGAACCATTGCGAACCTGACAAGGTTTCTAAGGTGTCGTCGATGCTAGGCAAAGGGTAGCTATCCTTCTTGGTCACTTCGTTCAACTTCCTGTCATCCACACAAAATCTGGTAGACCCACCTACTGGCAAACACCAAGGGCTATTCGATTGTTTGATAACTTTTTGGTCTTGCATATCTTTAACCAAGTCCACCACTTCTCCTCTTTTTGCTAGTGGAATTCTTCTAGGCCTTTGCCGAATAGGATCAGTTCCTACAGTGTTGATTAAATGTTTCGTAGCGTTAGTACGGCCACCCGAATTTGTAACGCCGGCAAAGATGGACCAATTTTCCAGCAAAAACTTTTGGGCATATTTCTTCTCATCCAGATTGTTAGTCCATCTTTTTAAGGGAATTTCCGCATTTGGGCATGTTTTCGAAATTTCGGTTTGATGATTTATCAAATATTCGGTTTTTTGGCATTGCGCCATAATGTCCCCTTTATGAATTTTTGTTGTAACGCTGGTTGGGTTTAATAACCGTACTGGTATTGAATTGTTGACCGGTGACACAACCGCTTTTCCAATGACGATGTTGTCTTTCGTACGTTCTTTAATCGGTTCGACAACCCATATCTTGTTCAGCCCTAGCTCTTGGATAGCTGTGGACAACACTATTGCTGCGGAGATTGGAAGGATCTTCTGTTGTCGTTGTACTACAACTTGTAACACTTCGGCTTGTCTGTCGTATCCCACATTCAATGGCAAAGTCATGTTAGCGTATTATAACACTTGCCTTTTCATATCCAGTACGAAGCCATATTTTGCCATAAAATCCATCCCCAATATTACCTCGTCCATTATATCTGCCACCAGAAATTCATGCTTCATCGAAACATCGCTAATCGAAGTGTTTCTCATAATTTTACCTTTAATAGTAGCTTCCTCACCTGTTGCGGTTCGGAATCGTGCTCCAACTACCGGGCCGAAAATTTCTTCGGCTATTGTACTGTTGATAATTGAATGAGAAGCACCAGCGTCCACCGTGATGATGTGGTTACAGCCCTGGTTCTTTCCGTCGATCGTTAGGCTGCTATTACTTCTGTTTGCTTGAGTAATAACGACCGTAGCGCTACTAAATTTCTAAATCAGCCGATGCCCCGTATCACCAGATCGCGGATATTTTGTTCGAGAGAAATAAACTTCAAAGTTCTTTTATTTACAACTGCATTTGTTAACAGTAGGAGAATTTACTTACAATTATATATATATGTAGGATTATTCACAATTTATTTTGACCGTACTCTCAACTCAAAAGTTCTTGACCGACTAACTCTCCCTTCCACAAATATTCTAAGTAAATACATTTTTACCATCATATTACTAGTAAATAATTTTATGACTTGATTTTTAATTCGTTAACAGTAACCGTT
This sequence comes from Glossina fuscipes, assembly GCF_014805625.2. Classification (NCBI taxonomy): domain Eukaryota; kingdom Metazoa; phylum Arthropoda; class Insecta; order Diptera; family Glossinidae; genus Glossina; species Glossina fuscipes. Next base: position 2,836,941 of record NW_023998564.1, read on the forward strand.
TTTATCGGCCTGCAGCTGCATTTCGTAATGCAATACTCAGCCAGGGTGAGTGCGACATAATTTTCATTTTTCTTTTTAGCAAAAGAATTATGCTGAATTTGCATAATTCTGTCGCATTTCAAAGTGGATGCACAATACGACTTTCGTTTACCGATTATCTACCTTTAGATAGTTAAGTATCTACATGAAAACACTGAGCAGACGCCGAAACAAACTCCCATGAGAGAAACCTACCTTCCAAACGTAACTAATATTGTGTGTTATATATATGTACATCTTACATATATATATATATGTTATATATATGTACATCTTACATATATATATAAGATTTCAGCCAATTAAGCCGGTTTTTACTATTCATAAAACAGAACAATAACAAAAACGACTAACCCTAAATACTACTGTGATCAAACAGGCCAGGTGTAGGCCAGTGTAATGTGATCTTTTTTAAATCTACTTATTATTCCAATTGTATATCTTATTCACTTTTCCCCAATATCTTGCGATGGTAATATAGGAAGGACAGACAACTGGACAAACATGGTTAAATGAAATCGCGATGACTTAAACTAGTCTAAAAGTGGGGTTATATTCGTTTTATCAAGTGTTCTAAACCTTGAATAGTGTAGAAGTGCAAGTAAGCATGAAATGTGCCTGCATTTATGATATTTGTTGAAGATTGGTTACGCAAGCATTTACTAAATCGAATAAACCGCATAAAGGAAGTATAAAAAAAGTAATAATAAAAAATTAATAATCGTATAAAAGTGCGAAACTTTCATAGTTTGATTTTAATCAAATTATACATTCTATTGTCTGCCTACTGGTTTATGCATGCGAGCAAAACCATAAAATGCTGGACAATAGGAGCTTAGTGCCCATTTGTAACTGAACTAAATTATTAATTAAATGCATTCGATTCAACTTCTTTAATCATCGTTTACGTTCGCTCAGAAAACAAACATTTTATAGACCGACATTCATTAGGGGCCGCAAAACGAGGAAATAAATAAAGTTTACATTTATAAACAACAGTAAAAGTTAAATGTCGTCGATTTTCACGAGGAATATATTATATTATTATTATATGTAGGCGTATGTGTGACGAATATATAATAAAATAAATAAAATAAAACTGGGTCCAAATAAAGCAGCAAACAAAAAATTTTTTCTACAAAATCGGTGAAAATATATATTAATCATATTCTGTTTTGTGTTCGGGTTATTTATTATCAAAAGGACAGACGGCTTGTAGCTATTAACGGCTGTATTTTGTTAGCGCCCACGTAATTTATTATTGCATTGAGAAGACTTCGCTTCCACGCATTGCCGAGTTTTCCGAAAAGCTAATAATGTTGAATGGAATACTGGGGAGCAAGATTACAGCCAAACCGAGTTAAGATCCGATGGCTGTTTTTATTTTTATACATGCTATAATATTCTCTATATGATTCAAGGCCATAACTAATACTATTCTGTAATAAATAGATCAAGTTCAGCTGGGTTTGCTTTTAATTTCTTGTATATGGGCGTGTTTAACGCAATTTCACATTTTCAATCGATCAACGAACGTTTAAGCGGATATCAGAGAGAGAACAACTAATTATGGGTGTTTAAAGGTCTTTTCATATAAACAAAAGTCATCAACACCTATTGGAACTTTGTATACTTATTAACCATTTCTATCAGCTCAAAAGCTGGCAAAGTTTATATTGACTCATATGGTAGTTCCAGTGTTAAAGGACAAGGCCATGACAAATTTTCAGAAAATATATTTTTTTTATTAGCTTAAATGGTTCCTGGCAGCTTTAATATTTTGTAACACCATCATGTACTTATATATTGCTAAGTCTGCCCTTGCCCCCGTCCATTCATATGTCGAATAATGAAGCAATCCTTACAAGGCAAAATTTGAAAATGAAAACATTGTTCTCTACAACATGTTATCTACAACAAATTTTAATTTAAAATTTTGCACCAGTATGTACCGCCTCATTTGCAGTTGCTTGTAAACCCGTAATAAGTTTGCGGCGAATGCTTCTCAAATATTTTATGAGGTATACAAA
>NW_023998564.1:2844009-2857348 GCF_014805625.2 Glossina fuscipes
AATTTAATTGAAGTTTTTGAACATTTTGATTAATTATCTTAAGGCTTAAGCAATGGTTTGAAGAATTTTGTAATTTTCTCTTGCTTGGCAGTTTTTAAAAGCTCATTCAATTCAGACTGATACACAGCAGTCGCATTAGCAATTTGCCTCTTAAAAATAAGACTTCCATAGACGAAACAGTGTTGTATTTAGTGTGCAGCCTTCATTTTAACTGGAGAAATAAGAACCGCGCGTAATCGAAATATGAAAATGAAATTGTCGCGTAAGATCTGTGAATTATTATATTAGTAGTTCAGCAGACAATCATCCGGGTCCTTAAAGGAATAAGTTTCCTAAGGTGTGCTTTCGTACCCAAGTCCATAACGTAATGATGCAGGGGCACGCCAGTTACTCTAAGTACCTCGTTCCAGACAGATTACCTGCTAGTTTGAGTGCTGCTGAACAACCGAAAGGATGATCGATGTTTGCGCGCTGCTTTTATAGCTGTTGGCTGTCACATCAACACATTGAACATTGCGCTTTTACCACAAGGAATTTTTTTTTACTCTACCACTTACATGCTAATGCTTGGTTGAGAGAGTAAGTTAAGAAAAGCTACATTCGTACTTATGAGTTAAAGCTGCAAAGCGGGGTTATGCAGGGTTGCATTACAATCTCACTCAGTATTCATCAATATACATCCCGGTATCTTAATTCAGAGCTTAGATGAGTTATGGTGTATAGTATATGTTGACCTAATTTGTGTTATATTCACCACTGTAAAATGGAGATATACGTTCCAAGATTTTTTGGTGGCTTTTATTTATATAAAAAGAGCTTTAAACGCCTTTTTCCCTAGGTGATCTAGTTTCGAGCTGCAACAATAGAAAAGTATTCTGATCCCTGCTGGCACCAAATTCAAAAATAGATTTTTACGAATATGTTACTATCAGGATCATCAAAATATTGCGTTGAAACGTCGGACAGGTATGCTTAAATCTATTCAGCGAATGATATGATAAAAATTAAGTCCATTTCAAGTTCTTTGGGATATGTCGAAAACTTCCTCATCGATTACATTCATTAGGTATACTCTTCTGTCTTTAGTTTCTTTGCCAAAAGAGAACAAATCGTAGACTTTCTTTCAAGAACTTCCTTTTTCCCGCTTTCCTTTTCGTATAAAATATACATTTTACTTAAGTTCCTTCTTATTTTATTATTTTTTTCAGGCATCGCCGGCAGCTTTCGAAAGATTAAGCAGCAGCCCGGATCGTGTACTAACTCGTAGCCCTGTTAGGTTTTGCGTTGTTCTCATTCAGATGTTTAAAACAGATGTTGGCAAACAGTACAAATAAATCTTCAAGTATCCCTATGCGTAAACTGTATCAAATCGTGTGCTAATTCATCGCACAAAACCAAAAACGAGAAATAGGTGTTCATTATTTTCGTGTCACTTTCGGGATAAATCTCTCTTCGGCAAAGAATGTGAATAATGAAGCAAACAGAAAAAAGGATAATTTTAACAGAAAGAAAATGTAACGAATAGTTTGGTCGGTCTTGACTGGAAAGCAGCACAACACAGTATTTATATTATTAACACCACACCCACATATTCTCACATATGACCATTGCCACCGCCATCACCATAAGAAAAACAAAAAAAAAAACAATAACGCGACAACAACCATAAATATGATCGTTATTTAAACAAAGTATAAGTATGAAAGAATAACTTGTGAAGCTCTACAGAGCGGAAATGAATCACCAAATTAACTGTATTGTATATTGACTGTAAATTAATTGTACGACCGTATAAAATTATATAATTTCTTGTTTTAAAGTAAACAATTTTCACAAAACATCATCTGCATATTCGAATATATGCCAGGTACATACATAACATCAGTTAATAATAAAAATCTATGCTTAGATAGGGATTCATTAACAAATTCGTTCTTCCTAGAAATGTATAGCTATATCACACATTAGGTATTATTTCATGAGACATACATCAGAATCAACGAGTGAAAGACGTAAACTAACTTCTGCCTGTGCAATAGAATGATATATGAGAGACAGATATGATATATATGTATTCATTCTTCCTTTCATTCTTTAGAGCAAATGCAATCAATCCATTATATATCTATACCCAAAGATCTAAAAGGTCTAAATGGAAGGAAAATTATATTAAATAAAAATAATGAAATAAATATGCAATACATAAAGACATTAAAAGTTAATAAAACCCACATGACGATGACGTGTAAACAAAAATTTTACAATAACAAACTTTCAACTACGGGATAAATTCGTTACAGCATGGAACCGCAAAATCGTAAATATTCAGCATCTGGTGAAATATGTGCAACTACCAAAAGGATCAGGGCCACATCGTAACAACCTAACTAAAAAAAAATCTTTTTGTTTTTGAAAGCCTTGCTTCTCATAGCCGAAGAGTCCGAAAAAGGGTAAACTTATATCTGAAATTAATAATTTGTGCAACCATTTTAATCCTAAAATATTAATAACTGGAAAATATTTTATTTCAGAAAGTTTATATGTGGGTTGAGGTTCTAAAAGTGATCGGATCGGACTTTCCTATCTTGTACATTCACTTATTATTCATACAATTCAGTGTTTTTTGCCAACGAATTAGTATTAGTTTATAGTTAAACTGAAATTTTTTCTGCTTTTTAGGTGCTTACATGTATTTTGATCAGCGACACGTGTTGGTGAATAAAGTGATAAAGTTGAAATCTAACTACGTGGGCAGTATTGTGATAATCGTATGCTTATCTATTTATTTAAATTGAACTGTTTGAAATAAATATTTTTATATAAGAAGCAAAAGGCAATCTCGCCTTTCATCCCTCCAACATCCGCTATTTACAGTCTTTCAAGGGCTTTAAGTAGATTTTAATATTTCTCTTAACTATAAGCTGAATTTTTATATACACCAAAAGTTAATTTGACACATTTAACAGAGATTCCACGTTAAAATTTATCGAACGCCTTTCAAATTTGCTACAGAAAACTATTCAAAACTATTGAAACTATGAACATGTGTGGTATGTATGGTTAAACATCCAGTTACCAATAATATGCTAAGAGAGGAAAATCCCAGTTCTTCTTCGGAAATTTGTTGATTTAGATACAAAAGAAATAAAAACCATCGAAACTGATACCGATACGTATAAGAACCTTAGCATGAAAGGCGATGAATTGCCGAAACCCATAATTGCTGTATACGTGGAATCAATATCTGAATATACGTTATTGAATATACCACAGGTTTGAAAACGTCGGGTGGTTTTGGTTGCATTTTGGCTCATTGCGTGGGCTTAGGTAAAACGGTACAAGTAGTTAGCCATCCAAATATGTAGTTTGTGCTCTGCCCATAATCACCTTACAGAACTCCAACGCAGAGTTCGATGTTTGGGTTGCTAAAATGTCTGATAGTTCCGAATTCATCAGGGCGAGGAATTTCAAAGTGTTTGTCTTAAATGACGAAAATATTCAGAGCTGGCACTCGTACAATATTACAAAGACGGTGTTTTATTGATCGGTTATGAAGTATTTTGTTTGATGATGCTAAAACTTGGCGCAACGGAAAAAGGCACAGTAAGAAATCTCAGCTAAGAAATGGCGAATTGACGAATCCCTTCGTTTAATCTATGAAATTTACGAGGAATTACCTAGATTCACGTACTGACACCGATTATCAAGATAAAACTTAACAAGCTTGACCAAAGCCAAAGTAAGAACTTAGAGAAATCAAACATGAGCTGGGAAGCAGGAACAGTTTCCGGTAAGATCAATTTTCTGTTCTAGTAGTTACATTAATGCATAATATAATATAATGTTTTTAATATAAAGGTTGAAGTCCTTATCGTTTTTGTATAACATATACTATGTATATATGTATAATATCGGTATTATTTTTTGGTAAAGGTAATTAAAAAAAATTTGCTGCGTCATTTTCAGCTCCATTTTACAAAAAATTTTTTTTCCACTTATTTTCTTACCGAAAAAAGTGGTTAGAAATTTATTGCAATAGGAAACATTGATCTACTATGAATTGATCTACTTTTGTCCGTCCGCATTATTTTGTGCGTTCCACCTACAGATCGCAGTTTTTGAAATATTTTGATGACACTTACACGTGTTGGTGCAGGAAGGAGCGGTACGAACATGGTTTGGGTGAGACCAATTTTTTGACTTTTTTGATTAGCTGTGATGATGTAAGTCATTTAACTGCAGACCGTATCCCATTATAGTTTCGCTTTTCAAAATAAATCGTTGAACGCGGATAGGTTGTGAAAATGGTTCGACCCAATTCTGCTTCCACGGATTAGGTTTATATGCTGCTCGAGATGTGGAGAAACAAACTATGATTTTTGAGTACATTGGCGAAATTGTACGAACTGAAGTTTTAGAAATTCGGGAGAAACAATGCGAAGCGAGAGTATGTCCAAAAAAGAAAAAAATTAAATAATCAAATTAATGACGTGATCTGCACTGTGTCAATTTTTATGCATTACAGAACAGAGGCCTTTATTTGTTTCGAGGATCGTGTCCTTGATGCAGCTTTGTGCGGCGGCTTAGCGCGCTACATAAATCACTCATGTAATCCGAATTGTGCAACCGAAATTGTGGAAGTCGATCGGGAATTGCGTATAATAATATTTGCTAAACGCAGAACTAATCGTGGGGAAGAGGTATATTTTTCAATTGCTTTATTTTAATAAGTATTCTTGCGTTTGAACGACGATGTGACTGTATTGCCCTGATAGTTGTCATATGATTACAAATTCGACAACAACAAAGTCGATGATGGCAACAAAATATCGTGTATGTGTGGTGCACTTAATTGCCGGAAAGGTATGAACTAATCATAATTTTTATTTTTCGACTTTTTTTGATTAATTAAGCTTAAAGTTATATGTATTCACATGTATACATATCCAATTTGATAGGCGACATTGTGGCATCTGCACAAAATGGGGAAAATCGGCCATGCCTACCTAACGTTATAGTATATCGAAATTAATTTTTTTTGTCAGTACCGCAATAACGCGCAAAAGCAATCTTCATCAACCCCATTAAGTGCGTCTAATTCTCTTTTCACACAATTTATTTTACACGGAAGTTGATCTGATGAACTGGGTTTATATTTGATCAATTCTTTTCTTAATATTTGTATGAATTTTTTCATTCCCGATCCTCATAAATATCCATTGTAACTTCGCCTTATATTTTTCACTATTCAGTTAGAATATGCCGATATGAGTGGGAACCCCCGAATTACGCCTGTAGATAAGGTCGTAATGTATTTTTTACGCAATTTAGTTTGGTTTTTCAATGTATCGTTTGTTTTTAATTAATTGATGAAATGAAATTTGTAAGCAGAAAACTGAACGCTATAAGAATTTTTGAATATCGTTTATTGCACTTGCCAGCTACCTTTTTAGGTATCGACCAATCCACTATTTTTTCGTTTAGCCAACTTCCTTTTACACGAATTTTTTACACGAACGTATCAATCGTGTAAAAAGAAAATTAGGTGTATATAAATTCCTGGCCAGTTTGAAATGCACCTAACTATGACCATCTACTCGTCTGTCCAGCTGTGTACCATCTATGGTAAACATTCTCTCGATCCAAACCGGTTAAAGAACGCGCCTACAACGCCCCCACACCTATGCAACAAAAACTGTGAATACTATTGCTTTCCATGTTTTTTGCTTGTTGCTCGTAAAATTTCCACATTCAATAGGATTCGTTCCTCGGCCAAACTCTCCCTGCATATCAAATCGCGGGCTTTATGTTGAACATACGAATCATACGCAGACATCAGAATCCATGAAAAATGATTCCGAATTGAACGGTATAATAAAATCTGCCTACAGACGTACATTCTCAGTTGCAGATATTATATGGAAGTATAATTCCGTAAAAAACTATTAGATAAAGTAAGCTGAAAGGAAGTCTTTACTAAAAGCTGATATACAAAACAAGCTGAAAAAGAATTTCCTTACCATCAAGCCACTTGCCGAAAAATAATATACCAACCCTTAATATCAAAAAAAAGTTTATTAAATAAAAAAATTGATTTTCTAAATTATTCCTATTGCAATTTATTTTCTTTCTAACATGAAACATAATTTTCGTTTATTTTTTTTGAAAACAAAAATTTTATATATATTAGAAAACTAATTACAGACTTGGAAAAACGCAGTGTATATTACTGGATGTCTTTTTTTTTATTACACAATTCCTGAAAAAATTTGATTAATATATTTATATGAATCTCTTACGTGTATATACTTATTGTTCTAAAAGTGTCTTGAATTTTTGTTGCTGTTGTTTTTGTTTTTTTTTTTTCAATTACAAATACATTCAACTAGAGTTAACTACTTAAATACTAGTGCATTTAACAATTTATATGGGTATGTTGTTGAAGTGATGAGTAGGTGGTCAGATCATAGACAGGGGTTTTGGAATAAAATATTTTTATGATTTTCTTTTAAAGGAATATTTACAAACAAAAAACTTGATGATTTAAAAATAATAAGCTCCCTACACAAGAAATAATTATATTTGTATTATTATTTGCTTGAAGGTTTCTTATTTTATTATACGAGAAATTTTTCAAATTTAATTATACTAAATTTGTTCTTTTTTTTATTCTTATTCTTCATACTGTGAAAATACAGTATACATATGTGCATATATATGTGTGTTTGTCTGTTACTTTTAAGGTATCCAGGCCTTTTATGTATATTTACGTTAAGTATAAATCCTTTTTCATTTTCATTTTTTGCTAAAGCGAAGTATAGTGTAATATGTTTTAAAAAAGATGGCAAAAAGTAAAAACAAATATAAACATAATATATGTAACGATATAGTTTAACATAAAATACAATTTGTCTAATCTTTTATTTTACTTTAGCTATTCTAAATTTAAAAGCTAATTTATTAATTATATTTTATTTAAACTTATTCAAAAGGTACCTACTTTGCTTCTATGTGATTAAGAGCCTGAAACATAGAAAATGATATCACACTGAATAAAACAGAAAAATGAGACCTTTGACTGTATCCAAATATTGATAAACAACAACACTTAAAAAAATTAAATATTTGATTAATAAGCCATAAAATTTGCAGAACAAATTCTCCTTAGCGTGACTCTTCAATTTCTGACAATGAAAGCCGCAAATATTTCATAAGTTAAATTCAATCCACACCAGAGACGAAAATATACCAGCATCTCTAGTTGAAGGTATTACGCTAACTTGAAACGGAAGCTTTCATTATAAGGATATTCCAAAAGTTGATAATACAAGTCTTTTCTTAAAGACATTCTTAAGGGACTATTTGAAACAAAAAGGCAAAAACGCTATAATCGGACCCGGCCTGCTATTAAATACCCTAAACCGCTTCGTTTAATACAGCTGTTTATGTGACTTTTAGAAATAAGACTATGGGGAAGTAATCGAAAAAGTGGTCCGATCCCAACCACGTTTTCAATAGGTTTCGTCCTCGGGCCAAACCGTACTAGTGTATCCAACTTCATGAAAACATCTCAAAAATTAAGACTTATAGGTTGAGCACAAAACGATGGTTGGACAGACATGACGCTGAATCGATCGGTATAATAAAGGATGGGTCCATTTCAAGTCCTTTTGGGTGTTGCATACATGCGAATAAATGTAATGTACCACTGTACCACAGTATTTATAGCATGTATTTTGGAAATGGATTAAAAGTCTGCTCGAAAAATGTGTGGATATACTAAAGGGCGCAATAGTGGAACACGGCACACTTATTTCTGTAATTGTAAATTCGTCTTTGGACGAAATTTCCAATCAACGTAGTTATATATATATGTATATATATATACACATGTTCTATATATATACATATATGTTGTATATATACATATATTTATGGACTTTGAAAGTATATTTCAAGTTGGAACTTTTCTTTCTAGTTCTTGTGACAGACGGAGTATTAAATCAAGATCTTACGTTAATCAAGTAATATATAAAATTAATTTTTGAATGTTAAAAATAGAAGTGATAAAATTAATAAATCCTCACGCAAGCGTTTAAAAAAAAGATGAAAAAATAATCTCAAAGGTAAGCAAATTGCATAGCAAAACGTTAATGTATATATGTATATATTTTATATAAATGTAAATGTAAATATAAATGTTAATACATATATTTATATATATATAAATGTAAAATACGAATATTAAAAAACTACGAGAACTAATACTAAAAGATTTTATTTTACTACTGTTTTCAACAGTATCCTCAAAATTAAGGACAAGACCAATAGTTTTCTAATACTTAAGTTCGCAGAGCAATATCACTATTTTTTCTTTTTTTTCATTTAACCTTTTATCATTTTGCTAACAAGAAACTGAAGTTGAAAGAGAAAAGGACAGTATGAGAGAGAGAGAGACAGAGAGAGAGAGAGAGAGAGAGAGAGAGAGAGAAAGAGAAAACCCATATGCAAGAGTATACTTGTGCGCTTATAATCTTGGCAATAAATTTGTATACGGTTCACGCGATCAATCATTTCCCTTTTCTCTCTCTCCCCACCTTTCAGTTATGTTTGGCACGCTTACCAAACATATAACCCTTCCATCGTTCAGCTGTACGTGATATCAAAGGATCATTATCGATCGTAGCTAATAGCAACAATTGATTGACATGCGTAGCATGATAATCCCAACGAGCTAGATTTGGCGCCACGCCTAAAGAAAGGTGCCTCAAGTCATAACTTGTGCCTGAGCCAGTGTCAAATAATAGCAGCATATTTTTTAAAGAGATCATTCCTTGCTGGAAGAATTGCCCAGCTTCATTTGCTATAAACGAAGGCGCTGTTGAATTGAGATCATATAAGCCCAGTAGAGAGTAAATGAATCCATTTAACACAAACGAAGCGGGTGTTGTTGGATATTCTTCATACCTAAATAAAAACGAAAAAAAGTTATACTTATCGAACTTTCAAATTATTTTTCATGGTCACCAAAAATATTTATCCATAAAACGTGCTAGAACGCCTCCACCTTTTGAGAATACACGATATGGCTTTAAGCCCAAAGCTGCTGCTTTTAAGTAACGCTTATCACCGCCTGACTTCCAATAAGCTCGAGCCAAGACTGAGATAGCATGACCTTGGCCCATGGCCGACAACCAGCCTGCCTTTAATTCAGCAAAACCATTTAAACTTCGCCGAACAGGGTTTGGCCAACCTCCCGTATTTTGGTCTTGGTTATTTACCAACCATTCGGCCGCGTCATAAAAATTAGCCATATGATCGTACGTTGACAGGCTTATATTATCGAAAAAACCCACACCCAAAAATGATACGGCCAGTATTCGGAGATCAGTACGTTTAACCCTAATTGGAGATTTTTTCGGGCCATCCAAGGCCATACCTTTCTGCACATCTATGTGCAAATCTCGAGTCAAATGGTGCCATTTGTTTAAAGCTTGCAAACCCAAACCGTAGTAAATATTTTCATCTTGCACACTCAATAATAAGTCAACCGGCACGTAGTGGACGCGATATGTATGTTTAGTTTCACGATTTTCCACTGTTATCATAAGACTACTGCTATTAGTAACTAATAATAAGTCAGCACTTAAAACTAAATCCAATGTCTGATCAATTTCTTTAAGAGCGATGGCGCTATCGAAATCACTGGCAGTTTCATATTGTATAACAGAACTATTGAATTTCGGATGCCAAATACGTGTAAGATTACTAATTTTTGAAGGTAACAACCAGTTGGCTTGAACGCTATCGACATTCTCCAGCATCTAAATTAAAATTAAATTAAAATGCTATACAGCCAAAGTGTTATTTACAGAGAATTTATTATGCACATACCCGTATTCTCGGTTCTGGTTCAGTTAAATTTTTACTATAATGTGACAAGGCAAACTGGGCAATCTGTGTGGGATAAAAATAACCCTTCTTCTCCCATTGCGTACTAACTGGCACACCATCAACGGCACTGATACATTTAACGCGATCTCTTATCTATGATATTAAAGAAAAAAGCGTGGGGAGAAGTTTGCAAGTAAGTGAAGTTGGAACTCACCTCTACGTTATAGTTTTCAAAATACATGAAAACACCACGGGCGTCATATTTCCCTTTGGGTACGTTAATCTTTGCAGTACTATGCATCCATAAAAATTTACTCTGCGCTTGACTATTGCTGTTGCCATCGATTGTCGTTAAAGGGGACGCAGGTGAACTCATTGCCCCCGATATATCAAAATAATGACGCAAAAATGAAAATGGGACGTAAACTTCACGGTTATCCCCATCGCGTTTACAGTGCACTGTGTACTCTTGATTGATGATACACTCAATGTCCTGCAACTCCTGCAAGTTAAAACCGTCGTTCGTAGCTATGCCTCCTCTTCCATCGTCGCTTCCATCTAATTGATCGTGAAGTAGATCAGCATTACCAACAGCATAAAGTCGACGATCCCAACGCTTAACAAGGTCTTGAGGAAAAGTAAATTCCACACAACGCATATAAACGGCAGAAGTTATAATCATAACAATTACCGTTAAAAATAATAAAACTGCTTTTAAGTTTAAACGCATGATTACAAAAACGAAGGGTTCTCGCTAAAAAATGAATAAAAACTTTTTTTTAAATCCACGTCAGAAATGAATAGCACGAAATGTAAGGAAACCAACGGAAATATCATTAAGTTCTGGGTAATCAAAATGGAATCAATTTTTAATTTGTGCACAACAGTTAGGAAAAAAGGTTCATTATTGCTATTGAGGGTAAAAGATCATCAGCTACACACATGAAACTGTAAGACTCGAAAATAAACAGATTAAGTAAGCAACTTGAAGTACTATAGTAGGAAATGATCCATCATTAAATATCCTACATCACGGTATAAATGTGCATATAACGAGTTTTCAAAATAAAGTACTAGCTGGGAAGTGAGCGAAAAAGTGTCCGAATCCGAGACATTTCCAATAGCGTTCGTCCTTGAGCCAAAACACGTAAGTATAGTAAGCTTTTTCAAAATTTCTCAAAAAGTATGACTTGGATATAAGACGGACAGATGGACCGACAAGCGTAGATTTGTATAATAGAAGGTGGGTATATCTCAAGTCCTTCTAGGTGCTGCATACATCCGGGCAAAATTAATATACAATTGTTTTGCAAGTAGCGTAGGATATAAAAGAATATAATTCGCATGGAATCAATTATTGATTTACACCAAAGACTGTAACATATCTTTCTAGCCAAGGAACATTTCGAATAGTAAATATTTGTGTAATCTTTAAATCTTTGCAAGATATACCTTGTTATCCAAGAGCATTTTCCGATGGTTTTCAAAGATTATTTGTCACATTTACAACAAATTAGAAGCAGTGTTTGAAATAAATCTTGGATATCCAACTTCTAAGATATCTTCTTGAGATAATCTCAAATCGATGTATATCTAAAAATCCTACTAAAGCATTTTAAGATCTTTTTGTCGGCCTATTACAGGCGTGGGCTTACTTTCAATTACCTTAAGAAAGACCCTGACTGGCAGATTTACCCATACCGATCTTATTGAAATTGGACGCTGAATAAAAAGCCTGGCATTCACATACCAGAAAAGGGGTCTTAAATACTTCAGCTATATTAAGGAAAGCTAAACATGTACTTTTTAAATGTTGCAAATGGAAAGACACAACTCTGGTAGCGGTTAATAATGAAAAATTGTTTGTAAGCAATCGCCAGATTCAAGTCTTTTCTTTCGAAAATCTGATAGAACTAGAATTTCTACATTTAGCATTTATTTGGCGTAAAGCCAAGTATTATTTTTATATAAAGAGAAAGTAATACAACGTCTTACAAAAAAAGGAAAACAAGAAGCGATCAGTGTAAGGAAAAGGGCTATTTTTAGTTGTGCGTTTGACAACAAATTATGAATTTGTGCGAAAAGCAGAAGTGCTTAGCTTTGCGATGTTTTCCAAATGTATATTAGGGCTCCTGAAAAATATTAAGCGTCTCTCGATTATTAACAGCAAGTTTTCCTTAATAACACTTCCTCAGTAGCGTAAACAACAAAAAGAAAAAGAACAACAAAAACATATTAAAACTATCTTATACATAAACATATGCATGCATTATGTCAACCTATGAAAACCGTACGTTGTTTAAAGTGCAAGTTTTTAAAAAGTATGTTGGTAAGGGTTAACACTCTTTTAATATCACATTCGCAAAGATCCAACAACTTTTTCTCTAACCTTCATCGAGTTTCTTTTAGAACTTCTCTCTCTTTTTTAATTAAATATTCCGCCCAATTCATAAAATATAATATGCTGTACATTTCTTTTTTACTATCTTTTTTGAAAATAGTTTCTACGAAAAATCCACAATTCACGGGATTCTGCAGCAGCAAAAACGTCCCCCTTTAGCTGATAGCGGACTGAAAAGTAAAAGATAGAACAAACAATAAGTGCAATTTATAGCAATATTGCATCCCAATTCATTTATATCACCTCTAATTTTCCTTTATAACCACATAATGTACAAAGTAGCTGCACTCTAACTTATTTATTTACGTAATGTAATTTTTTCGAAATAAACGCGAAATTAGTTCTCAATTCTAATGAAATTTTTTGTGGAATTAATAACAGCTTTTGTTGGAATGCTTCACATTCAAACGACAGTACTCATAATCTTTTTTATTCCGAGAGAAAGGGACAAGACAATTATAGGAAAAAACTTAGCATTAAATAAAATCTTATAAAATAATGAACAAATTACCTTTCGCTTAAATAGGATATAATTATGCCTGGATTTATAATTGTTGTTGCTTCGGCTATTTTTATTATTACAAGTAGCTGAGCTGATAGAGGAACCACGCACGTTTTTTGCTTGTTAAGAGCATATTGTGCGTTAGCCAACAAATCTTGAGACATTCGATATAAGTATGAAATTGAAGCTATATTTTTTGTTTTGTGCGGTTTTTAATTATTAATAAAATTTAATACAATTCATTCATTTGTTTTCTCATAATTCTTTTCCTTTTCTTGTAATGTTATAGCGCACGATCTTTTTTTTTTAACTTCGAAAGTAAATTTCTTTACCCATTTTACAGAATTTACGCAAACAAAACATTTCTTAATAATACTGCAAAAAAATTTTCTTGTTAAATATGTATATATTGTTAAAACTAAAGCAAATAAAATTTTCACAAAAAAATAAACTTTTTTCTTCAAATCACAGATGATTTTAATAAAATGATTAGGGGTGAGTTTTTTCCCGAAATTTGTTTCCTGTTTGTTATCGTTTCTTAT
>NW_023998564.1:2877348-2905747 GCF_014805625.2 Glossina fuscipes
AGATTCAATTGAATCTGTTCAAAAGCAATTCTTGCTGTTTGCCCTTAGAGATTTGGGTTGGGATCCGATTGCCTCTCTTCCTCCGTATGAAAATAGGTTGCTTCTGCTGTCCCTACCGTCTCTTGAGAAACGTAGATTTGTTCTTGACGTTTCCTTTCTAATTAAAGTAATAAATGGTGCTATTGACTCGCCTTCATTACTTGGTGAAATAAGCTTTAATGTCCCTAACCGCTTCTCTAGGCATTTTATCTTGGTTAAGCTTAATCAGTGTAAATTTAATTATGAGCTGTTCAATCCGCTCAGAGTCGTTTGCAAGAACCTAAATGACGTCTACCACTTATTCTCGTTATCGGACTCTTTAAAGTCCATTAAAGCAACATTGCTTAATACGCGCGGTTTACCTATGTCGTATTTAAACTAGCTTTTATCCTTAAAAAGTCGTTACGTTTCGAAAGTGAATTATTGTCAATTTATTATCGGTTGCCAGGCTTATGCATGTTTGCGATGGCTTAGGGGTTTATTTGCAATTTGGTCCTGTACCGGTTGTAAGTGTGCTCCTATGCTGATAGTGTACATGCTTTTTTTTTTTTTTCTTTTTTTTTTCTTCTTATTTGTTTTATTATGCTTATACTCAATTTTATTGTTAATTAATATTAGTTTTGCATTAAGAGCCTATTGAACTCGACTGCTATTTGTTTAGTTGAGTTTCTAGTATAAGTGGAATAAAATAAATAAATAAATTCCGCCTAGTAAACAGGCTACCGACAAGCCCTCTGATTTGGGTGCCACAGCCGCCCCAAATTTCGAGATTAATTTGTACGATTGCCTTTCCAACTGCAATTTTATCGTTTTTGTCGAAACGTGCGCGCACCCAGAAGGAAATCGCATCAATATTAACTCCAATCTCTATTTTTATGATTACTTGAAGGATTTCAGTATGTACGGCTTAAAAAAATTAAAAGTTGTCAGCAGGGGTAGAGCCAAACTGCTTTTCAGCTCCGCTGCCAATGCCAACAATTTTGTTATGAATAATGAATTTAATAAAAAGAATTTAAAAGCGTACATACCGAGGTCGTTCACCGAGAGATTTGGTGTCATTCGAAACGTCCCATGTATATACAATGTAGACGAGATAATTAAAAACGCCGTGTCAGATATTCCGATCAAGTCCGCTGTCCGTTTTCAAAGAGGGAATCCCAACAACAAAGACGAGGGGATTCCCATAACCAGCAACAAAATCGGCTTTAAAGGATAAGCCTTCCCCAAGTCAATAAAATTTAATTATTGTAATCTGCCGGTCGAATACTTTGTACCCACTTTAAAGCAGTGTTTTAAGTGTGGCAGATACGGTCACGTATCTAAATTCTGCAAAGCTAAAGAGAGCAGGTGCCTCAACTGTGGAAAGTCTCCGAAGTGTGTAAAATGTGAGGTCATGAAGTGCTTGTCCTGTGGCTCAGGTGAGCACAATGCTCTCAATAAGTGTTGCCCTAATAGCGAAATTGAATCAAATATCAACAGGATAATGGCGATTAAAAATCTTTCGTATAAAGATGTCAAAGAGAATTTTTCCGCAAATTATTTCGAATGTCTCAATGACATCACTTATGACGGCAATTTCCCTCCACTGGGGAACACGTCTGCAATTTCGACCAAGGATGATAATCAAAATGCCAACAAAATCTTAATCAAAAATAAATACAATGCTGTCGTCAAAAGGAAATTGGTTTCTTCCAAATCTCTTATTAATTCACCCACCAAGCCTTCTCCCAACACACCCCCCAAGTCGTCTGGAACAAGCCTTCTTGGACCGAAAATTTCAAACAACTATTTGCGGTCTTCAGAACTTGAAACATTAATTCTCGCGATTCAAGAAAGTATCCGTCACAATCTTATTAAAGAATTTGAAGAAAAAATGTCTGCCTGTGCTATTTCTTGCCCCGTTCGAGCATCCAGTACTGCGAGGAAATCCGCTGGGGTTCTTTCTCAAGTTTCAACATGATATCCTTTTTACAATATAATATTCAAAGTGTCCGACGTAACCTATCTTTTCTAGATTTTTACTTAAACTCAAACAAGATTGATTTTTGTATCTTAAGTGAAGTTTTTCTGAAAGATGAAAATTGTTTCGAAGTTAAAGTTTCGAATTATGCCTCAGCCACCAAATGCCGAAATGATGGCTATGGTGGTGTTAATATATTAGTTAAGAAAGGTGTCAATTTCAGACGTATTCCCTATAATTCTGCCGTTGACATCATCATCATCAAAACCATCAACCTGAAACCGAATCTTTTCATAGCCTCATGCTACTTTCCACCCAGTCTCGATGTGCAAACCTTGCGTGATGAGATTCAGAGATTATGCGACTTTCTTGACGGTGAACAAAATGTGATTCTAGCTGGAGATTTCAATGCAAGACATCGCCTGTATCGCGATCAAGTCTCTACCAACAAAGGCAAAATCCTTGTAAGTGTCATCAATTCCAGCAGTTTCAGTGTAACCGGAGCGGTCGCACGGCGAGCAGTGTCTTGGATCTAACTTTCTTGAACTCAACTATTTTATCTTTCAACTGGAACACGTCCAATGTTTCCATTGGCAAAAGTCAGCACTCCCCCGTTATATTCCACAGTTGTAACAATTCCGTCAAGAAACTAGAAAATTTCATTTCACGCAACTTCCTTATGGACCATCTGTCTAAAGTTGATCTTCCTTCTGATTTATCATCAATTCAAAGTGCCTTTCAGTCTGTGATCATGTCTGCTAGAACCAACTTTCCTGACATTGAGTCCTTCTCACCTAAACCTTGGTGGAACCCTTCCCTGTCAACACTTTTCCGCAAATACCAAGCTGCAAGAAAAAAAATGAGTAAATATGCCAATTCAGCCAACTACATTGAATATATGAAAACACTGAAAGAATGGAGGTCTGCAGTTAGAAAGGCGAAAAGGACACATAGAGCCATCGCCATTAAAGAGTTATGTGGTAACGGCAACCCACTTTCTTTCTGGAATTATATCAATGGTCATCGACATTCTAGTCGAAAATTAAGCGGTTGTGCTGTATGGAATGACCGTGATAATAAAAAATACTTAGATATGGTCAAGAGCTACGTTCCAATTGTCAATCCTATTACAATGCCTTCAATTCCTTTTGGTAGTATCAGTAATACACCCTTTTCATTGCATGAGCTAATGTATGTTTTACATTCCAGAAAGAGAGCTACTGCTGCAGGTTGTGATGGAGTCAAGTATGACATGCTCAGAGCACTGTCTGGAGGTAGCTTTAGCATGCCTTTGCATGCAATTAACAACTGCTGGTCCACCAACTTTATACCCTCTGATTTGCGTTGCAACAAAATAGTTCCCATTCCCAAGCCAGGTAAAGACTTAAATGATTTAAATAGCTTCAGACCAATTTCACTAATATCTGTATTCATAAAGACCATCAACCTCATGGTTAAGGAGAGACTAACTGCTTTCCTGAAAACTAAGAACATTATTCCAGCTCGGTCTTACGCCTATCAAAAACGCAAATCTACGAATATGTGCGTTAATGAACTGTGTTTTCTCATAGCCAGCTTAAAAAAAGCAGGGAAAATGATTGTCATGCTCTCCCTGGACATCAGCAAAGCCTATGACTGTGTCAACTTGATTAAGCTTGGTAGAATTCTCCTAAACTTTTCGATTCCTCTTCAAATGAGGCTGTGGATACTTAATTTTTTATCCAAGCGTGTTTTGGTGATGAGTACCGAACAAGTTGGAATATGCGGTGGTATCCCACAAGGCAGTTGTTTAAGCCCCATACTCTTCAATTTATACGGAGCTTCTTTGCATGATCTTCAAGATGACAAAACTCACATTTTTCAATATACAGACGATTTTCTAATCGTATCTGCGGACTCATCTTTTCCAGCAGCTGTCAATAACCTCTTGATGAAAGCGAACTTGTTTTTCGATGCATGCGCTGATCTTAATTTATATTTTAACCCCAGCAAGACAAACACTATTTATTTTGCTAAAGGTTCTAAACGTGAAATCAGAATTATTATCAAAGGTACCCAAGTTAATCAGGTAAAAACTCTTCGATTTCTTGGGGGAATTTCAAATGACAGCTTAACCCTTCGTGGGCATTATGAAAAGGCGTTCAAAGATTGTCAGTCTGGATGCAACATCATCAAACTCATGACAAACAATCAGGCAGGCTTCCCAAAAATGCTTTGACTGTTTACGAATCTCTAGTCAGGTCCAAAATTGAATTTGGACATTCCACATGTTTCAATTTCCCAAAACATATTGAGAAACGTATACAAGCATTTGAAAACCGAATGTTGAAGCGTTGTACTGGACTGACCTCCTCAACTCCTCAACATATTCTCAATGTCATATCTGGTGAATGGCCGGTTTCCGAAAGAGCCCTTTTTTGCACTGTCAAGGAGTTAATTAAAGTCAAGATAATAAATCCTTCCTTTTTTCAGGAAATTATATCTCTCAGTGATACTGTGACTTGCAGCTATACTTTTTGCTATCAAAAACTTCGTCATATTTTTGATAAGTTAGATTCAATTCCCCCCTTGAATTTCATTACCAGCAAATGCAGAGTCTTCATGAACATTCTCGAATCGATCTCTACCTCAAAACAAAATGTCAACCTCTCTTGTATAAGGTTGTTATGCCAAGAAAAGCTCCTTTTTTATTACAACAACCACTGCCACTGTGGTTGTTGTAATAATGCCACTGACGGTTCCGTCGGACATAATGTATCTGGCTTCTCGGTCGTGAAACATCTATCTGAAACACTACTTCGAGTCAAAGTGGAAGAGGAACTTTCCTCTACTTTTATTGAGTTGCTCGCCATTCTACATACCATTCTGTTGCTATCTCCGATGGTATCAGACGTTTCGTTATTTTTTCCGACAGCAGGTCAGCTCTACTTCTAATAAATAAAAGAGATGCAGAAAATCAATATGTGTTTGATATTCACAAGACGTTGCAAGAATCTCAAGTGGATGACTGTCACCTCGTTTGGGTACCTGGCCACTGCGGTAAAAGCCGACTTTCATGCAGGGAAAGCTCGTGTTGATGGGACAATTTTGTCCATCAAATATACTGCCAATGAAGCAACTCGGGCAATTCGCAAACACATCCTTCAACAGCTTAAGGACGAATTTAAAGAAATCGATGACAAAGTTTATTTAAAAATGATTCGCGCTATATCATGTGATATTTGTGAAGTTTGCAATGTTGTTGAGTCTGCTGAGCATCTAATCTTCAGATGTCACAGGCTTGATGGCATTAGAGATTCCTTTAGCTTCTTCAAGTTATATGGTTGTCTCCTCGATCTCTTTGCAGCAAAAAATTTACGTCATCTCGGGGAACTAACTTGCTTTATTAGAAAAGCCAATTTATCCTTTTGGAATTTTTCTTTTTCCTCTTCTTTCCTTTTTTTTTTCTTTTTTTTTTTTGCGTTCAATCATTTTCTATTACCATAACATTCCTTTTCGTTTTCAGCCAAAGTTTGCAACACTGTCTGACTTTCAAGAGCTCAACAAGCACATTTACACACACACACAATTACATTTAACATGCTCACTCGAGATATTACGGCCGCTCTTTTTTTTTTGTTACGTTTTATGCATAATCGTGAAAATTACAACAGTTTATTTATTTATTTATTATCTGGACATATAAGCCACAAATCTATTGGCTTAGTCCATCTCCGTTCAACATACCAAACAAAAAAAAAAAAGCCAAATTATTTTCTATTTATACGCAACAATTTAGTCGCAAGCCAAATTATTCTCGATTTATTTATTTATTTATTCTCACTATGTAAACAATTCATTTGGTTGCGCAATACCATAATAATAATCAGCTGTAATTTGAAGAACATTTTCGGATTAAAATTATAAAGAGCCGATAGCCTGTGTTGCTAGTGCTCAATGTTTTTTTTTTTAGTCTAAGAATTCAATTCATTAGTCTAAAATTAAAATAATAATAATAATAATATAATTATAAAATTGCATTTGTGGTTGAAAGATGGGAAAATTGAAACGATATTAATAGAAATAAAAACTAGTGAAAATTCTTCAAAAACTCGGGAAGAGAAATGTTTCGTAGTGGAGTTGGTTTGGTGGCGCTTGGAATAAACCAAAAAACCGTTTATCGTTGGAACATCTAAAATATTTATATAGTATTCTAGAAAAAAATGCAACGGTATCCGAGAGTAATAGTTGCGATGGTGAACAGACAAGCGATTAGAATATGACCCGTCTGAACAGTATTTTCATTGTAATTAAATACCATGTAAATTTGGACTACCCTTTAACACAGCTGAATGGCGTTACCACTGAACCATTTAACAGAGCTGCCATTTTTTGACTATTTTTCTTATTTATTACAAGCAACTCTGTGCTTTGCCTCTTAACACGGAATTTAGCGAGAGCTTTGTTTAATATGATAATAAAAATAGGGTAAAAACGAATGCCACGCCTATAAAAATTGTATAAAACTATTGAGGAGACATACAAGGGGAGATGAATGCATATTTTTGATACATTTATTTAAAAAAGATTATATATTATATATCAAGGCACTTGTATAAGTTCAAGTTATATATGGAAAGAATTATCATTTTTTTTTGAAAATAGGGTAAAATCGAATTATCATTTTTTTTTTTTGAAAATAGGATAAACTCGAATTATCATTTCTTTTTGAAAATCGTGAAAAATATCAAGAATTCCAAATATCAGAACATCTACTTGCTGCCCGCTACGTATTTTGTACTAACATCTTGTACTAACAGCTTAAAAAGTCGAAAGCCTTTAATTCGATATTTTGAAATAATGATGTAATAATTTATATTTTAGAATGGAAGGAAAGGAAGATTATTACAGTACTTTCACCCCTAGATATTCAAATTGCATAGAATTTTTCGGAAAAAAGCGTATGTAAAGGTTAGGAGAGCGGGTCGAAGGAGTTTTCAGAAGCGCAGAACTCAAGTTCACTGAAAACTCACTCAAACGCGCTTTAGCCAGAAAATCAATTCAATTTAAGAGATGCTTTTCTCTTTTGAACAAGCCTTTCTTGCTTGGCACTTAGAGCAACAAAAATTATTGTGTTTTTTGAAAAAATGATTTTAAGAAAAGAAGAAAATGGGAAAAAATCACTCTTTTACATTTTTTTTATTGAAAACATTGATCTTATTAAATTAACTAGTTAATCTCATTTTGCAATAAATCAAAATACAAATAACATGACACGAGTGCATTATCACATGAAGAGTTTAAGACGCAAAATAGCTGCTCATAAATCTTTGATTATGAAGTAGATATTGACGAAAAAGGCACACATCGCTGAATTTCAGGAAATTCAACGTTGATTCGAATGTAGAAGAAAATGCTCAACTCGAAAAGCATTAGCAACAATCATACGATGTTTGTCGTTGACCTCGCGTCAACAATTATGTGTTAATCCACAGGTACGTAACCTGAATAATTCTTCGATGATAAATGAACGTTGTTTAGGGTTAGCCAAGCAAAGGAAAGGTACCACCAAAATCACTGCTTCAGGTGGTAATGGTTGCGTTTGCAAGAAGGCCAGCGTTTCTCGAAATCTTCAAAAGATGGATACCCTTACAAAATACAAACTCTAGTAGAAAACTTAAGCTAACACGGTGGTATGAACAACAATTTGCGATGAGAGTCGCCGTCGAAATAAACCCTGCCCAACGAAGCAATAATCGCTTTAGCACCAGAAATGCTGAATTATTAAGCAAATTAGAAGGAAATGGCGATGATATCAATGCCACCATATTACTACCCAGTGAAAATGGAGTAATCAACGTATCATACGAGAATCTTGGTGAGAAAGTGAGAGCGGTTTACCGTTTTAAGGTCGTCAATGATCTAAACGGTCAAACTGGTTGTAAAATTTTGAAAAATTTCCAATTAAAATAAATAAATAAATTGATATTTGTTAAATCTTCAAATTTTCCTTTTTTTTTGGTTTTTCTATACAATAAAGAAATTTTATTTAATCAGATAATCATGCTACAAGTATTGTTAGTAAAACATAACAAAATAAAAATGTTGAGGAAGAATTTTTCTGAGTTTTTGTTTACTTTCATTAAAAAATATATGTACCACTTTTTTTCCAGTTTGATGCAGTTAAAAAAAAGGTAGACCTAGAATGAACTTTAATATATGTAGTGAAGAACTCTATCTAAACTTATACCATCCATGCCTGAAAATCTTAGCTATTTATATCCAAAATTTCGGAAAACATGAATGCCTCATCTACATTCTATTAAGCAAGCAATTTCATGTTTCAGAATTCGAAAATTATATTCGGTCGTGACTGAATCTTTTATGCTGTTCATCACCGTTGTCCTAAATAAGGCAAAAAAAAAAAAAAAATAGAAAAGCTATATTTTCTGGCTCCTATGTATACCTCAAATTCCGCAGGAAACCATCAAATTCAATGCGAAGATTTATTTGCGTGTCTCATACATCTCAACTTTCGTAGAAATAAGAACATTTTTGTAATATTATTTATCTATTTATTTATTTGTTGTTGTTGTTGTTGTGCTAATACCGAACGGGGTGAATATAAGTATAAGTACATTAGGATATCTTTTTTAATCACATAATATTTATTTAAATTAGCCTCAACCTGATTGTCCAGCTTCATTAAATACGTTATAAATGGCTCATCATGCCCAATAATTAAAAGGGGAAATTCCATTCGATATTTCGAAGACTTGCAAATGTTCGATCATGTCGAAATTTTGCTTGCTGACAATAGCACAGTAATCAAAATTGCGCGTAAAAAAATGGCGGCCGCTACAAAGTGACCTATTATTTGTTTCTTGACAACCCTTAGCTTGGAGAGCACAAAAACCCAAGTTCTAATAAACTGAAAAATATAAAATAATATAAACTTTTTTGTTTTAAATAAGCAAATCGATAATCTGATCAATGCTAAATAATGATCCACCAAATAAAGATGATAAATACGTGGATGATGCTTGTCTCGAGATGCCGATGACATACATCACAAATAAACAAGTTTTAATAAACATAATTAAATGAAACTGAAAGCCAAGCGAAATATGCAACAATCAGAGCTCAAGTATGAACGAACGAATGCCTTTCACCATTCAGCTTCAAAGGAATGTAATTTTTTTTCTTTCTTGACTTTTATCTTTTTTTATTTACTCTTTATTTGGATAACCCGTCAACATATTTAAAGCACTAGTGAAATTATTTTTAACTTTTACACCGATTCAGTTTTATAAATAAATGGGATAAATTTAATAGACTTTCCATATATATATTTTCTTAACTAAAAGCAATAAGAAATTTTCATTTATATAAATTTTTATACTATTTTCATATTTCTTGAAAAGTTTTCAGTGCCGTGCATCGTTCTTTTAAATTATCCGATAGTAAAATTTCATCGGCTATGCATAAACACTGAGGATCGGTCAAGGTGGTTAATTGCTTTAAAGCATTTGGACGGACAGATGAATATTACCAAATCGATTTTGAATCTTTTTATGGTTGTTATAAGCCACCAGTTGTGGATATAAAAACAGAAAATACTTCTTAAGTGCTCTGGCATCTCATTTGCATTGATCCCAAATCTTGCGTAAAATGTAAATTATATGTTTTGATTGAAGAGTACAATACTTTGTGTGATTCGCAAATATTTACAAAATGCTAAACAAGAAATGATAAACAATTCAATTGTTCAATTGTTTCGGTATATATTCAGTTTCAGACCAATAGTTTTCTCTTAAATTATCAACAGTTTGCAATTTCTCCAAATAGTTCAGTGCCTTTGAATGATATTTTTGCGAGTCAAGAGCACGCATTAATAAAGCCGAAGTTAATAACTATCCGGTTTATAATCCAAGAGATTTTTACACATTTGCAAATTATTTTAAAGATAATATTGTTTCTTAACAATCCTTTAATCTATGTATTCAGAGGGCTTGGAGAGCACAAAAATCAAAAAACCATTCCAACATTTTTACCGTTTTCGATTCGTTTGATCTCTTTGTTATATGCTTGTTTTGCTTTGTTGTTATTGGTAGTCTCACATATATTCAGTAAGGCACCAAAATAAAATGTCTTACACTGAAAAACTACTTTGGACGAAATGGAGAAATATAAAGGTCTTCTAGGCAAAAAATTATATAGATTTTATTGTAAAATTCACTTACAAGTCAATTATGAATTTGAAGCTGAAAATAAGTAAATATGTTATAAAAACTTTACTTTATTTAGCAGAGTACACAATAAACTAACACAACACAGATATAATAGTTTATAATATGAATTTTAATTTTGTTGTATTTTTTGTTTAATTCTTTTGTTTAATTGATGTTTTTTCTATAATTTTAGAGTAGAATCACTTTGATTAGTAAAAATTTTTCTTCATCCATCTTTCGCAAGCGCTTGCAAAATGGTTTTTGGCTAAAAAACCGTTAATCGGCAATTTTTTTTACGCCTAAAGAAAATAAAAAGAATAAGAATGTGCACAGAGTTGCTTGTAATTCACATTCGTCATGAGCTTCAGATCGTGGTTATATCGAGAAAGAGGCCACGTACAACGTAAATGAAAAGAAGTCGTTTTTAAAATCTGCGATGAGACAATATGTAAATTAATCCAAAATTTAAATTTTTCAGCTCTAGTACCATCTAACCAGTGGGATAAGTGACAATTGGGATGAAGATGACAATGACATATTTGCCTCCATAAGCATGAAAGAAATCTTAGGTCAAAACGAGAAGATCAATAACTCTCCCAATATACCTAAGTTCCAAGTAAATAAGCAGATAGTCCAAGGTATGGCATTGATATTCCTCACCGTTGTTTGATGCTTATTTTTATAATTTTTTTTTTTTTCTGCAGGTTTTCGAACAGCGAATGGTAAGAAAGTGGTCATAACTAAGGAAGGAAAAAAACGCGTGGAAGCCTTGCAAAATGAATTTCATGAAAGTGATGGTGATGAGAATAACTTGCTTTGTTTTAAAAATACATTTATTTCTAAAAAGCAAAGCATGCTGTCTGGGAAAAAAGCTTTTAACATATCTTTAGTGAACAGGAAAGAAGAAGGAGAAGGAGATTACCCCAGATGAAGCGGCAAATTGTCAGCAGCTAAGAAAAAGTCGAATGTAAAAGTTGAAGACGATGAAGGAAGTAGAGAGATGGGAAGCGATGCTAATATTATATTAAGTCAATAGGTTCTTCCTAAAGATGGATCAAAGCAATTTTTATGTCAACAGACCGATGATACATTGTCGTCGTACTATTGATTCTTGGTGCTATTACGTGAGATAAATTTCAACTTTCCTTTATCGTTCTTCTCTATGTCTAGAAAACCCAGCCAATGTACACGTAATTAGCTTTTCAATCTATTTACGCACCTTTTGCAAAAATAAAAATAATATCTACAGTTCAATCTCGTTACACGACTCTTTAAACTTTATCAAGTTTATTCTTTCTATGCCTATTGAAACTAACTGTTAATCGTTAAAGCTTCTTACGATTCGTAGATTGAATTGAATTTACAGGGGTTGGAGGTGTGCCTGTGGGCACATGTTTTTTCCTTTTTTTTTTGTTTATTTATATTGAATTTTACTTTTTATTTTTCTTCATTTCTTTTTTTCCTTTTTGTTAGAATATAGTCGTAATAAATAGCAGACAACATCCAAAGAGAAATAAATAAGTAAATTCCGTAAGATTTAATACTACTTGATTTGATACTACTTGTTGAATGCAACACGAATTATTTTGACGTGGAAGTAGAAACAAATATACGCATTAATGATGGAATGCAAAGTTTACTCTGCGAAAGAGAATTTTATTCTCATCATCTTTTCGGGGGGAAACCTAAAAGGCGCGATAGCAATCCGAATAATTCGTTGAAAACGCCCTCTGATGCCTGACTACTGGCTGTGGACCTTCGAGAAATATTTGTGATAGTCGTGGTCTTCCTATTTTCGAGGGCTTTAAATAACTAGAGATGCAAATAAGCCTTTGGACCATACCTAAATTTTCATATCTGGGACTCCAGTCTTGAAATAGGCCCCCTTACCTGTGGGCCGGGAGGTGCCCGCAACTGTTGGTAAATTCCGTGATAACGCTACGGGTCACCTAAATTTGTAATTAATTTCAACATCTTTACGTCTTGCCTTAAGGCAAACTATTTCAGGGAGGCATTTATTCCGTCTGCTGGTGTCAGTCGCGGAGCTATACGTACTATTTGCCTGAAATCTCCTGCGAACAATGTTAATACGTTACCAAATACCCTGGTGTTTCCAAGCAAATCTTTCAACAATCGTTCAAGAGTCTCGAGCGTTTTTTTGTACGCTATTGTGCACTCATCGTTAACAATATGTTTGCATTGCTGCAATACGTTGCCGGATGCTTTGGAAATGTTGCATGAGCATCGGCAATTTCAATCAAGTAGCAATGTCGCAGCAATACCAGACGAATCAAAAACTGAGGTTATGTCATTTTGGGATCAAATCTCTGGCTAGTTTTACCAATTCTTCCTGGCGCATTATGAAGAACATTTTTACAATTCCTTTATTGGAATTTTGCTCACACGTTATCTTAGGAACATTCGATTACTCACATACGACGAAAGATCGGCCGTATTGTAATTTCGTTCACGACAGAATTATACATTGAACGAAGCATTCATTGAGGATTTTGTCCGCGATTTTTAAGCAAAGATTTGCAGCCTTTATCAATGCTTCGCTGTGCATTTCTTTCGTAAAATCGGTGTTCGCATTTTCCGGGCGTGTTTGCCAGGAATTATCTTCATAGTTGTGCAATTTATATTTTTCTTCTAACTAAGTTGGACAAGACGAAGAGCAGCTGGCCAAAACGCCTCAAATTGAATAACGATTGAATTTCATTTGGATGTGATATAGTCTGGTTGTTGGTCGTTCTCCATTAAATTTAGCTTAAAATGCAGTACAGAAAGCGGCATGTGTAACGCCGCGAAAATAGTTCAGTTGGTGGAAAGACGTTGGTCCAAGGACATTGTATATTAACAGCGTGCAAAGTATTCATTTCGATTGGACGACGTCGTGTACAGTTTACCCTTCTTTAAATATGTCAGTTTGTTTGCCCTCCTTTTGCCGCTCTCCTCGTTTATGCAGTTCAAATAATTTTCTAACTGCATTAGATGTTTAATGCGTGGGCACTTCCGAAGGAAACAATTAACGTTGCGGTTCAGGAAAGCTGTGTTTTTTCAATGAAATAAACGCGTTGTGCAGAGTCATAAAAAAAACATTTTATGAAATTGTAGTTTTTTTTTGATTTAAACGCTCAAATCAATGAATCGCGTTTACGTGACGCATTATGCACCGAAATGTCAAAATATGGTTTTTTGGTTGCACAATTTTGCATGTAGTTGAGCATGTAGCTTGCCGTTTGGATACATGATGGATGTTTCGTATGCTTTTAATGCATTCAGCTCTTTAGTCATTTGAGCAAAAAAAGTGTGTTTTTCTTTCACTAGACTAAGCTATATGAACAAACCAGTATTAGAATTTGTACTATTATCCCCTACTTTTTTCTACCAGTCCTAAATAATAATAAATTCCAAAAATATTCAAAGCAAGCTTTAGTTTTGCTTTGCGGTATTTATTAAAATCACTTCTTGATGAAGAATCATGTTTTACTTACTATTTGTAATTTTGGAATTAATTTGGTTAACATTCATTACTGAGTGTAGTCCAGACAACCGTCGCTGTTATTTGGGCACCTTGGCTGCACAAGTCGAGGAGTTAAGAGAAAAGCCAAAGAAACTAGAAGATATATTATTGGCTGATGCGCTTCCTCTTGCGGGTCATAGTATTTTTTTCCACGAGACAAGTTGTCCCTCAACAATTAATTCAATTACCAAAAAATTGCCGACGGCAGAACCAAAAAAAAAAAATTACGGCAACTATATAGAAATAACGGCGCGACAGGCTTGCTCAGCTGCATCTTCCACAATCCCAAAACAAATGTATATGTTCTTTATGCCAGTCCACGTTATCAAATGCCAAATATAACAGCGGATCCTATATTGAGTGCTGCGTTAAGTTATAAAAATATACATTTGCGGAACGTGAATATGTGGACTGATTCGGCAACTACACCAATGTATAAATGGCTTAAAGATGGAGAACTTTTCAAATCCAGGTATATTGTGGACCAATAACAGCTGTTTTCATAATTAATTTGAGATTTCAGCTATGTTTTCTCACATGCGTCCGATTTTTTACGCTATTTAACATTATGGCGTTGGGGTGGCACATATCTCGACATGGATACTGTAATGTTGCGTTCTATCGAAAATATGCAACCAAACTTTGACGGAGCTGAATCAACCCATTATTTGGCTGCAGGGGTGATGAATTTTGCACCCGATGGCTTTGGTCACGAAATAGTTATGTGTTTCCGATTTCGTGAGAAATTTGAGAGGCAATAATTGGGGCAATAATGGTCCTGGTGTTATAACCCGTGTAATGCGAAAGATTTGTGACACTGAGTCAATTGCACTAATGTTCGATCAGAAACGTTGTAAAGGCTTTTATATATTTGATCGAAACATTTTCTATGCGATATCTTGGAAAGAGTGACGTGTTTTTTTCGAACTAGAAAAAATGGAAAAAAACATTAGGTCGCACCGATTATTCGTACATAGCTCATTTCTGGAATAAAATATCTGTCGACTTTCCCGTTAAAGTAGGCATCAAAAGTGCTTTTACAACTATGGCTGCAAATAAATGCCCGCATGTATATAAAGCAATCATCAATCATTTCTCTCATTTTTAGCCGCACTTACGTTTCAAATGTATGTAAATGTATATTTTTGGCTTATCCGCTTCCTGCTCGGGGTTATAGCATGTTTTTCCATGAGATTTCTTGTTCTCAAATAAATAAATAAAACTGCCACCAAAAAGCTACCAAACGCAAAACAAAAAATGAAAAATTACATTACATTACATGCTTCTGTCCGTAATCCCAAAACAAATCTGTACGTTCTTTATGCCAGCCCGCGTTATCAATTGCTAAATATTACAGTGGATCCAATATTGAATTCGCGGAATGTAAATATGTGGACATATGCGGCTACCACACCAATATATGAATAGCTTAAGAATGGAGAACTTCCCAAGTCCAGGTATATTATGGATCAATGATAGCTATTTTTGTAGTTAATTTGAAATTTTAGGTATGTTTTCTCGCGTACATCCGACTTTCTACGCTATTTAACATTATGATGTTGGGGTGGCACCTACCTCGGCATTGATACTATAATGTTACGTTCTTTCGAAAATATGCTGCCAAACTTTTTCGGAGCTGAATCAATCCGTAATTTGGCTGCACTTGTAATGGATTTTGCACCAGATGGTTACGAAATAGTCGAATTATATTTTTTATTTAATTATTCCACTTATACAAGGAACTCAACTAAAAATTTGACAGTCGGATCAATTGATTCTTAAAGCAAATCTTAAACTAATTAATATTAAAACTTTGTATAAGTGCAATAAAACAAATTAGAAGGAAAAAAAAGCAAAAAAAAACATGTACACAACTAGCATAGAGCCACACCCAAACCCGGAACAGGACCAAATTGCCATCGCAAACATGCATAAACCTGGAACCGATATTACTTAACAACAATTCATTTTCGAATCGTAACGACGTTCAAGGATAAAAGCTAGTTAAAGTACGACATAGGTAAATCGCGCGTATTAAGCAATATTGCTGTAATGGACGTCAAAGAGTCCGATAACGAGAATAAGTGATAGACGTCATTTAGGTTCTTGCAAACTGCTCTGAGCGGATTAAACAGCTCATAATTATATTTACACTGACTAAGCTTAACCAAGATTAAGTGCCTAGAGAAGCTGTTAGGGATATTAAAGCTTATTTCACCAAGTAATAAAGGCGAGTCAATAGCACCATTTATTACTTTGATTACAAAGAAAGCGACAAGAACAAACCTACGTTTCTCAAGAGACGGTAAGGACAGCAGAAGCAACCTATTTTCATAGGGAGGAAGAGAGGCAATCGGATCCCAACCCAAATTTCTAAGGGCAAACAGCAAGAATTGTTTTTGAACAGATTCAATTGAATCTGCATAGCACCTATATAAAGGAGACCACACAACCGAGGCGTACTCGGGTATGGGTCTAACCAAACATATGTACAGCCTTTTCGTAATGTAGGGATCATCAAGCATCTTGGACCACCTTATTATAAAACCAAGCGCGGACCTAGCTTAATATGCAAGTTAAAACGTAATCTATGGTCAAATAGAACTTCTAAATATGTGAAGGAATCAACGTCCTCCAACTTGCGCGAATCAATGAAAAACTGAGTAATGAATAACTTTCTTCTTGAGAAAAATAGCTTCTTACATTTATTTAGATTTAGTTTGAGAAGATTCAAAGACCACCATGCAACCAAATTATTCAAGTCACTTTGAAGTTGATGTGATTGCGATTCTAGAGAGAAGGAAGAAAACAGTTTCACATCATCAGCAAACATTAAGATCTGGATGGAATTAATCACCGATGGGAGATCATTAATGTATAAACTAAATAAAATGGAACCTAAGTGGCTGCCTTGAGGTATGCCAGACGTCACGGGGAATGGTGATGAAGTTAAGCAGAACCCTGAAGGATCTATTGTGCAGATAAGAGCTTATCCATTTCACTAAATAAAAAGGGAAGGCAGAGGCTTGGAGTTTAAAGATAAGTAAGTTATGGTTAGCCAAATCAAACGCTTTGCTTAAATCAGTGTATATTACATCTGTGCGAGAGTCACTAGAAAAAGCCTTGAAAACGTGACGAGTAAACTCTAACAAATTGGTGACCGTAGATCGCCCTTTCCGAAAGCCATGCTGGTGTGGAGAAATATACGAATTAATGGCAAAGGCCAAATGCTGAGTCACAATGCGCTCATCTTTTCGAATTTGAGAGAAATTTTAAAGGCAATAATCGGGGCAATAATGGTCCCAGTGTTATAACCCGTGTAATGCGAAAAGTAAGAGACTGAGACAATTGCGCTAACGTTGTAAAGGCTTTCAAATTTTTGATAAAGAGACTTTTTATGCCATACCTTTGGAAGAGCGGGGTTATTTTTTCAAGCCAGAAAAAATGAAAATAATATTAGAGCGTTAGGGGCATTTGTCGGAATAAAGTTTCAGCTGCTTTTGCTTTTAAGGTAGGTACCAAGAACGCTTTTATTGCTATAGCTCAAAAAAATTGTCCGCACGTCTACGCAGCGGTTACCGATTATTTTTCCTACCTTTAGGAAAATCCCTTTTGTTATAGATCGTAGCTTGCAGCGACCCGCCTAAGCAAAGTAGGTAGTTGCATATTCTTCGATATTTTCAATTTTGCTTGACAAATTCCTTCCTGCGATTAGTGTGGGTTTAAGTCATACAATATAATGTATCAATTTTTCGCATCTATTTGCTTTTCATGTTATGCCATATTACACCGTCCTGTTACTCGTGAGAAATGCATAACGCGATCTGCAACGTCTATTGTACTCGATCAAGATCTTAGTCCTTCAGGTTAAGTATCCTTGAGAATCTCATTTGGTTTAATGCTCCGAACACCGTGCTCTTTCAGGGTCCGACAAATAACGGTAGGCCGCAGATAGCCGTGCATGTAGACAAAGTACGTCTCAGTCGCTCCTTCTTACGATATGTATAAATGTGTATTCGAGATTTTAATATTTGCCATAGGATAGTAGCTTATCTGCTGTAAGGGTTTATTTATATTTCTGCTTGTACTACACTTATCGCAATCAACTAGTAAATAAACAAGCAAAAAAATCTAGCTGGAGAGAGGTATTTAGTACAAAGCATTTCTTCAGTTAAATTGTAAAATACGTTCTATTATGACCAAAGCACAACGTTACCTTAATATTAAATAAAGCTGAATTCACAATGACAGAAAGAAACTTATTTTTATTTGAAGCAAATAAGCTAAAATAAAAACTAATAACATTTGATATAAATCTTTAGTGATTTGTTTTCCAAGTGAAAAATTATATTTATGTTTTAAATTACTATCTCGTAAATTCGCTTTTTTTTCATATATTAAAATGTTTTATTTTTTTTCTTTTAATTCTGGATTTTTGGTAAGTTTTCCCCGGGATAGAATCCGTAGCTAATACAACATCAGTCTGGTTCTCTATAGAGACAGGGTCTGATCAGGTTATTATAGAAACTAACTGATGTGACTATACTACGCAGTGTAATTTCTTTGTATTTGTTGACAACCGTGAAAATGCTGAGGGCCAACGCATTACTATCTCTTCTGATGTTTTTTTTAATCAATATCTTAAAAATTTTAATATTGATGGCTTAAAAGAAGCCAAAACAGTTAGTAAAGGTAGAGCCAAATTTCAATTCAGCTGTGCTTCATTTTCAAATCAATGAGGAGATATGGAAATTTGAATGAAAATCATGAAAAATTGATTACATGTAATGAGGGGCATGGGGGGTACGCACGCTGGCGATTAAATTTTAAAATAAATTTGTAGAATATATCAAGTGAATGGAGCTTCAATCTATGATCAAGTAAATATATTTTACCCGTCTTTTTCTTGCTGCTCAAATATTTTTGACTGAAATTGATTACAAATCAATGAGGAGGGTATGGAAATTTGGATGAAAAACATGAAAAATTGATTACAAGTAATGAGGGGCATGGGGGGGTCCGAACGCTGACGATTAAATTTTATAATAAATTTGTAGAATATATCAAGTGAACGGAGCTTCAATCTACTTTATGATCAAGTAAATATATTTTACCGGTCTTTTTCTTGCTACTCAAATATTTTTGACTGAAATTGATTACAAATCAATGAGAAGGGTATGGAAATTTGAATGAAAAACATGAAAAATTGATTACAAGTAATGAGGGGCACGGGGGGTACGCACGCTGACGATTAAATTTTAAAATAAATTTGTAGAATATATCAACTGCTCAAATATTTTTTTATCTAAAAGTTGTCACGGTACTAGCCCCTTTGTTGCCGGTAGAGCGTACTTATTGAATGGGGTTTGGCTCTCTGAGCCTCATGACAAAGAATACTAAAAAAAACAGGAATAGTCTCGTCGGTAGTCTATCGTACGTCTGTCCACGGTGAGTCCGTCTGTCATCGTCTGAAGTCCTCCCTACGGTGCCATCATATGCACACCCCCCTTTTCTCAGCTACAGCGGTGGCGGCTCGCGCTTAGCCACACATCGTGAACAACAGAAGAAAGGAACTAAAGGTACTAGTTAACTTACAATACTTGGTGCAATTGGTGTCGTCGTTTGTTCCGATGAACTTCTTAATGATGATTTTCTCCACGGATAGTAGGATTTTTAGTCGGCGTTACCTGACTTAGTAGCAAATATTTGTGGGTATCGTTGATCGCAAATAACAGCTTCCATCCAAACGCCACAGTTGTTATTGTCCCCACCGACAGACGTAATGTTGGAAAAGGACAGTGATGATTTGTGCAGCATAACTTCTCCGTTATTGTTACACAACACCAATGTTCTTAGTTTCACCTTTATTATTGTTTAATAGCTCCAAAATTCATCTTGATTGAAGTAAACACATTGATTTGTTTTTTTTTCGTTTTTTTTTTCTATTTTATTTTTTTTCTTTCAACAAGTAATGACTAAAAACTAAAAAGCGTCAAGTTTACAATAACAATGTTTAAGAAATTTTTGCACGACTTTTGCTTTTAGCAGCCTTTTTATATAGGAAGGTATTTTTCTCTTACACATGACAAACTGATTCATTGACGCTTTGGAATTTTCTGAGATTTTGTACAAAGTGAAATCCCTTTTTTTCCATCAATCTTTTGCAGTTAATTGATGCGATATTTTTATCAACTTTTTCTTTTTGACATTTAATGTTTACCGTTGAACTTTTATTCTGGTAAGAATCTCTTATGGAAATCAACAATTTAAAAATTAAAAAAATTAATAAAGAATTACACGACCATTTGTTTATAAATGTCCTCTTTTACCAATAATTTCTTTACATTATTCACTTGACAAAAACAATAAATTCTTCTTGCTTCTTGTTTAACGAAAAATTTCGTATTGAGAAAAAAACGGTGCAGCCATTATTCTTGACTTGCTTCTTCTTCCTCCTCCTGTGCTTCTCTTAATTGTTCCACCCTTTCTTTTTCTTTGTTTTCTTCTTGTTACCTTTTTTTCTTTTTTTTTCTTTAATAAAACTTTTACAAAACACTTATATTAAAATAATGTTTAAACCATTTTCTTTTTCTTATTTCTTTCATTTGAAACAAAAAAAAAAAGGTTTCTTTATTCCTCAGTATTTCGCTTCCTTTTTGTTTTACGAGCAAAATGGCTATCATAGAACTTTCCTTTAGATTCTTTCTTTCTGTTTTTTTTTTTTTTTTTGATATTCAGATAAAAGAAATCATTGAATTAATTATCAAAAGGTGACAAGTCCACAATTTTTATTGCTATTATCCGATCCAGAATTTGGATGAATTTTTCTGTTAAATCTCACTCAATATATATTTAGGATATTTTCTTCTTTAAAGTGGAGCATTTTTTTTCTTTTTGGCTCGCAAAAAACGTTTAAATTTCTATTTATTAAAGACTGAAGTCAACAATAACTTTCACAACTCGCGGACACGTCCGCACTCCACCAGAGGCCAAGTTGTTCTCCCCTCTATCTTCAAATTAAAAAACAGACAGACTTTTCATTCCTACTCAATTTCCCTCTTCTTCTTCCTGTTGCTCTCTCTATAGCGGCTTGCCGCTACTCTCACAAAAGCAAGCAAAGATCCCGCAAAACCATACGATTTTTGCCTACTCTTGCAAAAGCAAAGGAAAAAAAAGGGATACCACAAAATCATACGATTCTGCCGGTGCTTGCAAAAGCAAAAGGAAAAAAAAGGAATACCGCAAAATCATACGGTTTTGCCTGTACTTGTAAACAAGGAAAACGGAAAAGAATAAAACAAACATATCCCGCAAGATCATGTGATTTATAAGCAGTACCACAAAATCGCATGATTTTGTCTAACGGCATGCCGTTATTCCGCTACTTGCGGTTGATACAGACCGACCGACACCCTACCCAAGGTTTGTTCGCGGCCGTTACAAAGTGATTACAAATCAATGAGGAGGATATGGAAATTTGAATGAAAAACATGAAAAATTGATTACAAGTAATGAGAGGCATGGCGGGTACGCACGCTGACGATTAAATTTTAAAAGAAAGTTGTAGAATATATCAAGAATGGAGCTTCAATCTACTTTACGACCAAGTAAATATACTGGTCGTGTGTCAACGTTGGCCGTTATTGGGCTCGCAATTTGTTGACTTGATCCTATATGTGAGAGATCCTGTGATGAGTTTGAGGTATGGCGCCGTTGACTTCGCTGAGGACGACTGGTTGAAGGCTCAGATGATGCATTTATATCCTTACGAGCTTCGTTGCATGGCAGGTGGAGATTTCGGTGGACTTCAGGGCTCTGCTTCGTATCGCTGCGTAGTGGGGTTTCTAAAGAAGATAATATCAATATTTGCTATATCGTGGGTCTCGTTACAGAGAGTCGATGTACGGTGGTTCCGCCGACTTGGCGGCATGGGACTTGGCCTTTGTTTCACAGTGGAACTGTCTTGTACCTTTCCGCGTTTTGGGCAGGGTGCATTCGCTAGGCTGGGAGATACTGCTGTTCGCGAAGCAGGTTCATCTCGTGGTCCGCTTGGATCCCTTCGCTGGTAGTGGGCTCCCCGGTAGTTTCCCTGTTGGCAGCGGTTAATGGTTCGTACCCCTCGTCGGCCGCAGATCTAGAAGTGCAAGACCTGTGCGTTCGGGCAATTATACTGAAGGTTTCCGCTCTGAACACATCGTCGGCACATCGTCGCCGTATTTATTCGCCTCTCCTGCGGCATTATATCCGGTGCACACGGCGGATCGGGTCGACGAGTACTTGGCTGAAATTCTCGGTATACTTCTCTGGGAGCTTCCCGTGACGTATTGCCCGTCGGGATAGCCTCCAAAGGCGAGTTCCATTATTACGGCTAAATGGGTGAAGCTTCGATGTCCTCTGTACCACAGGTAATCGGACTGCGCATTCATATAGATGCGGCCTAAATTTTGGTCTTCCGTCACCGTGGTATGGCGTATCAGGTCTTGCAAAGCCAGCACATAGTCGCTGAATGCGTCGGCGGACGTCATCGGCGAGTCGGGTGAGATATCGCGATGGTAAGAAGAACCTCAAAAACTAGGCCTTGAATTTCTTCCAGGCTATCCACCATTTGTTGTTGTTGCGGTACTAGGTTAACTCTCGGTCGCGTAGCATCTCCACCATCGTGGCTAGCAAACGATCCTTGCCGACGCTGTATGCTAGCTCTTCGACCCGCTTGATGAAGATAAGTGGCTCTCTATTGCTGGTAAAGATGAGCCCCCATCTTCGGACTACTTCAATGACGGGTCTAGTGTCGACCGTTGTCGGGAAAACTAGGTGGGCTCCGCCAATGGCGGCGGCAAGCTGGGTGATTTCGCTGGTGTTGTTGACTGGTGCCGAAATATTGGAGTAGAATGTAGGTGCCATTTTGCTGTTCGGCCCCGGCATCGTCGCTGGTACGTGCAAAGTGTAACGATCCCTTCTCGTTCGTTGGTAGCTCGTCGGGTACATTTCTCGCGTGAGATGCTGGAGAGGGCGATCGTTGTCTGGTGAAGGTCTCAAGTGCCGTCTGTAGTTCCAGTAGGCGTGTAACAACCTCGGGCAGTGATTTTAGATTACGTAGTGAAATACAGAAAAGTTTTTCCCTCTTCTCCTTCTCTCTTTTACAATAAGAATAAAACTGTTTTACTTACGCACCCTTGGTAGTTTATGAAATCAATTGAAATGTTAATGTTTCATGTGACTTTTTTACATGAAACCTTCAATTCGCGTTATATTTCGTTAACTAAATTTTTGCCATCTTATTTCATTTAGCACATTACGATCGATTCTTGTGTTTATTTCTACACTAATAAACACTCGGATTTTTATTTTTTTTTTTATGTTGTGCGCGCCGATTAAATGTAGAGTACAAATTGGTGCTAGTGCTATGCTCTCTCGCGCTAAAAGAAGGTACTAGTGGCTGGTGTCT
Organism: Glossina fuscipes; assembly: GCF_014805625.2. Classification (NCBI taxonomy): domain Eukaryota; kingdom Metazoa; phylum Arthropoda; class Insecta; order Diptera; family Glossinidae; genus Glossina; species Glossina fuscipes. Next base: position 2,900,526 of record NW_023998564.1, read on the forward strand.
CCGCTAACTTTTGCTAAAGTTTATTCTGTCTTCCTACCACGCTGTTACATTATAATTTTTAACAAAACAAGTAGGCGCCGACCGAAGATAACTTTTATAATTGAGAATAATTGAAAAAACGAGTCCGAACTCGGTCACATTTGAGAATAATTCAAAGAGGCCGTCCGAATTTGGTAACATCTGAGAGTAATTAACCGAGCGTAATTAACTGTGGTCACATATGAGAAAATATTGAAAAAGTTAGTCTGCATTTGTTTACAATTAAGAATAATCGAAAAAGTTAATCTGCATTTGTTTACAATTGAGAATAATTGAAGGAGCGAGTCCGAATTTGGTTACATCTGAGAATAATTAACTGAGCGTGTCCGAATTTGGTCACATCTGAGAAAATATTGAAAAGGTTAGTCTGCATTTGTTTACAATTGAGAATAATTTCATGCCCAAAGAGAGACGTTTTTCAACTACTTAATTTATATTGGCGGACCTCAATTAATTTTAGCGGATCTGCAGCAAAGTGGATAATAATTGCAAATTTTTTCACTGCATTTTAAAAAGTTTAGAAAAATTTATTATTAAATTTTTCTAAATTTATTATTAAATTTTGAAAATCTTAAATTAAATATAAAAACCCACTACCACCTCCGAGTGAGACAGATTCACTCTGCCAAAAAGTAAATATGTTTTTGCTCAGTATAAAATATTTAGTCGATTTAGGCAGGTTTCCTTGTCTGCCTATCGTTTGTCCACCTCCTGGACGGGAATGATAACATATAGAATTCTAATTTGGCAAAGACCTTGCAAAGGTCCTGAATTAAAAACACTTCTTTTTCCAAAAGAGTTCAATTAAAAATTTCCATATATATTCAATTGGTGATCCCACAGTAGTAGTACAAGAATAGCCAAAAACTGGCATTATAAATTATCAAAGTGTCATCTTTTCAACTCTTTGAAGAGTTTGTTAGTAAAAAGGTAATGGGCGTGAAAGATTCGGTCACAGCTGAATATCGATTCCCTTTTCACTTATTTTATTTTTATAATCTTTTATTTATTGTATTAACAAATAATTTCAGTATTCAATAAATTTAAATTTACTTTGGGAAAGTGGTAGAAACGATATGCATAAAGTCTACGTCCAAATGGAAGGCATTATCTTTTGTTTTTCTTTTGACAATTATGTTTAGTATATTTTACAATGCACTCTATAAGACAATTGGAATATATTTTCAGTACGCAGTCGCTGTTGACAACGAATCCAATTCGGAATGCTTAGAAGATGTATTTCGAGCTGAGATAGTACCAATCAAATGTAAACGTAAATTTTTCTTGGTGTCAGCGTATCAAAAGAATGTTATCAATTATGCAAGCTTAACCATTCGTCAGGCTTGTGCCATCGAGTCGGCCGCAATGCATAATCACCACCTAAATAATAAACCGACATAAACCGGCAAGGTCTGAGCCGATAAAATACACGCGTCGGTTTTGGATTTTTTTTTCCTTTTTTAGACTTTTCTTTTTCGATAAAATTTTGCGATAGTTGCTTTGGGTTTTGTTATATAAATTGTTTCCAAATTTTAAATGATTTTGTTGAAGTATATGGAGATGCAAGTATAAGTGTAGCAGGTGACTTGCTTTTAATTGAGCCTTGTCGCATCGACGAAAGATCGTTCACTTTTCGATTTTAATTTTTACTTTTATTCTCACAAATTTTTCTTTTTTTTTTGTTCGTTTATATAATTAAATTTTTGGCTTTGTTGTTCTTATTTGCATACTTTTGTTTCTTCTAATTTAACAGCTTCATGTTGTAGGAAATTTCTACACTTCATTTGCTTAGTTGCTACTGCACTACTGTGTTGTGTATTGCTATTGATATCTCTATGATCTTCATTGCTGTAACTGTTTCCATCAATTCGCCTTGATTTATCCTCTTGTTTTTTGCTTTCGTTCGCTAGTGCAACGGTTTTTGACCGAATTCCTTGCGGTAATCGCATTTACATTATGTATGTAGGGAAAGCCGTTAAACAAATTCAAGATTTGTTGTAATTTTGAAATTCAATTTTATTTATTAATTAAATATATTTTCATATCTTAAAAAGAGAAAAAAAATAAAACAAAAAGTTTTTCTAAACTTTAAATGGCAACCGTTATTGGAAAGCAATTAGGAAATATGTTATACAATTTGCAATCTTTATGATCAGTTATTTCAGTCTAATTTTTTAAAAGCTTTCTTCAGCTTCTCACTACTCAGCTACTTGTGCACACATTATTTCCGCGACATCTTAAAGCAACGAAGAGGCTAATTTTAGTAAATTTTTAGAGACCTGGCGTTCGATTTGCTCATATTTTTGAATATTTTCTGTTAATTCTTCGATATATTCGTACAAGTGGTTTTATATGATATATAATCTTATATATATATAATTGTATAAAAAAGAACATTTATCTCCCCTTGAACGTTTCCTGACTAGTTCTAGTAAATTTTTAGAGATCTGGCAAAGAGCGAATTTTCGATCAGGTGTAGGTAAATAAAAATATTATATTTTTTTCTTTTTTCATTGACACTCGGTCTGTCCTGCCAAACTTAACGAGATAGTCGAAATCACCAAACATCTAAATTTACTATTGTTTGCACGTACTAAGCACATTGGCTCCTTTAGATGACATTTCTGACAAAATTTAAGCAACCTTTTTAGTCCCTCTGCCGTTACATATCCTATACCTGTACCTCCGCTTAGGCAGAAATTCACAGAGGTAAGATAACCAAAAACGTCTCGACATCCTTGTTTATGTAATGTGGAAGTATCTTCAGAAAGCCACAATTCGCATATTTTCTTAAATTGTGCAGCACAAATTGCAGCCGTCCCAGCGGAACGTATGTATACTTTGGTATTGCTTATCTCCTGTATATGGAAAAGTAGAAATAGTTAGTTATGGATTCAATTGCTATTAATTTTTGCAAACCTGTTTTTTACGCTTCTCTCTAATCCTTCGAGCTCTTAAACGCTTTAATAGCTTTTTATGTTGCAATCGAAATTTCTTGCGTTCCTTTTCATTGGGGTCCGACAACAAAGGCTCTGTGAAGACGGGGTCATTACTACGTAAAGAGATGTGTTTTAAGTTGCGTTTAAAATTGTTTCTTATAGGTAAACAGATTAAAGAAAAATTATTTGGACTTCCTCGACGTTTCACGCTTAATCTTAATTGAATTAGGCATTCCGATTTTAGGCTTGACGGGAATTTCGCCGGATTTGATCTTTTAATACATTCAACAATATCTGTAAGTTTAGAACGATCTCGTAAGACGTAGAAGTCGTTCGCATTGGTGGTATCCGATTTCCAATCACGCACTAACTCTGAGAAAGGTGCACGAAATAGTGACAGAATGGACAATTTTCGATAGCTGACGCCTTTGTTGGGTGGCAAACGAAAATATTTATCACGCAACTCTACGTACCGTTCGGCAGCCATTTGCGTACCTATAATGAAGAAAATTAATCCTTGCAATCTATATTGCATGTAGTCTATATATACTTACCACTAATAGTATCCGGTGAATGTTGTTCAATGCCCATTTCTCGGCCTATTGTTTCGAACTCTCTTAATCCTCCTGGTCGAGCACCCCACATGATACAAGACAACCATATATGTAAACCATAACCAGCTGGGGCAATAACATCCCAGCCACAACCATAACCATGACGTACGAAGTTACTACACTGGAAACCTGGGCGTTGAATCCATAAAACTGGAATAGGTTGCAATGCATCCTCGAATTGGCGGGGTTGCCCCGGAACAATAGCTTGCTTTCCCCTTAATCCATAATGGGAATGAGATGTTACCATTTCATTGGATACATGATCCCGTATGCGTTGTTCCCATAAAGAAGATTCACTTAGAGCAGAAGGCATATCAACTAAAAGTTCTTCAAGATCTTCGTTATAATCGGATTTTGTTTTAATAATGGCTTTGGTACGCTTTTTTGGGCGATGCCGACGAGGATCTTCAATATACAACGCCAACACCATGTTAGATAATAATAGTGATGGAGACGTTAAAAGTTTCTGGCATTTTTCCCAATATTGCTGTTGCTGCTTGTAAATATCAAGAAATGTTTGCTCTTCTTACAAATCTCCCACCCACGTTTTTTTCGCATTTATTAAATGATCGAAATCTTTCACTTTAAAAGCATGGCTAAAACACTTTGAGCTAGAGGTCCCGTCAAACGAAAACGATTTATCGTGCCGCTCAATTCCCTTAGTTCTATTGTTGCAAAATTGTTTTTATAGGTAGGAATATTTTGCCTGACCGTAAATTTAGTCATGAATTTCAACCGTCTCTGAATGTTCACAGACATCTTTAAAGAGCCGTCAAGTTTTGAGTTGCCATCCTCAATGTCGTAAACATCCCAAACCGTTAGTGCCTCCTGAGCGTATGACCCGCGAAGAGATCGAAGCTCGTAATGCTCAACAAGCTGAGTACGATACCGTTATTGCTAAATTTTACGATAACATGCGATGTCCGAAATGTCAACTGCTTTTACGATGTTTTGGCGATATTACATACGTCTGTACAAACGTAATATACTCCGCACCGCAAGTGGTGTAGGGTATAAAAGAAATTCTTGTTGATCTCTTTTACTGTTTAGTTTTTAATACAAATTAAAAATAGATACTTATTTGATGGCCCTATAAAAAATCTAAATCTCTTTAAAAAATGTTGATAGCGTAAGTAATAATGGATAAAACGTCATTCGATATATAGATGCATCTAAGCAGAAATGGGAATATATTGCATGAGTTAAAAATAAGTACATAAAATTTGATCTCTTCAAATACCAATATTTTTTTATTCCTTTAATGTGTTGGAAAATAAGTATATGACGATAGATATTGATAAATTAATTATTTATATCATGAGATAATGAGATATGAGATATAAGCTCATGAATATTATGGCATATAAAAAAGAATTTGATTTGTTTGGTCTCTCTGGAAGTAGTTATACTAAAGAAAACTTTAGCAAGTTTCAGTTTTTAACCTCATGATTTTTTATTTCAGTTTTCGCATTTGCAAGAGAGTTAAAAATCTCAATAATGTGTTGTGTTAAATGCGCACGAACGCTCTTCTTTCATATACAATGACTTAGATTGGCTGTTTGTTCCGCACTTTACTGCTTCCTATGTTAATTTTTAAGATCACGAGAGCTTGCTGTCGACATTTCAAAAA